>NC_042615.1:436162899-436283929 GCF_901001135.1 Rhinatrema bivittatum | reverse complement strand
TAAGAGCAGCAACTTCTGTGTGAGGGCCTGATATGTTAGCTGTGAGCTAGATAATTTTAGACGACCGGGTGAGACACCAAGTAGTCTTTCCATTTGGTAACTACATTCCACAGGTCAAATATCCTCATTCTTCCTCAGAATAATCTTTATATCCCAGGACTTGGGTTAATCAAGTGGCAGGCTGCAACTGACTTGTCGTACCAAGATTTTGTCACACAAATGGAATAGACTTAGTTTTTGGGTACTTGCCAGGTTTTTATGGCCTGGATTGGCCACTGTTGGAAACAGGATGCTGGGCTTGATGGACCCTTGGTCTGACCCAGTATGGCATGTTCTTATGTTCTTAAATACAAACACAAAGATATAAACACACACACACTCATACTGTTCTCCATGAAAACAAGTTCACATTTAAAATATAATTTGCTATTTTTATTAATAGGTTATTCAATTGTTAATCCTGACATAATATTCAAGATTAAAAAGGATGATGAGAAGTATTTCATTCAACATTTTGAGTGGGAAGGAAAAGAAAACATGAACGACCCCCACCATTAGTAAGTAAATGTTTGAGATTTAAAAGACTTTGCATTTTCAGATTCATTTATTATTTATTTATTTATTTTCATTTTATATTCCGATGTTTCTGTATAGTATACATATTGCACCCGGTTACATGAAAAAACTGAAACTGTCGCCTTGTGGCGAGTACAAGAACATGGAACATATAAATACCAAATAAAATAATAGAAAAGTCTAACAAAAATAACAGGTTAAAAATCACAGGAGATGGGCCATTAGCATCAAATCTTTGGAGACTTAAAAATCCATTCCCTAGTAATATTATTAGCCGGTCTTCATTAAATCCTCCTAGACATACTTCTTTTCTTATAACAGGGCCTCCACAGTTGTAACATCTGTGTACTCACTGAGTGTCAAAACAAGAGCAAGATCTACCATTCATAAATCATCCTGAATCAGAGACAACTGATGGAATCTAACCCTCCTGAAACAGCAAGAATACATATCTTAAACTTCTTTACATCACTTTAGATTATACAGTAAGTTCTCTGGGTAGGGACTATCCTTAACAAGTGACATTGGTGAAACAAGGTCAGAAGGAGAATAAAAAATGTAGTTAAGATTAAGATTAGATTGTTTACACATGGAATTTAGTCCTCATCAGTCACTGATCTCCAGCAACACAGACTTGCAGTCTACTTCATTTTCTATATATCCATTACCTAAGTACCATGTGTCTTATTCCTTTATGTAATCTGCTGTGGACTACATTTATGAAAAGATGGAATATCAAGTGCTTATAAATAAATTAATTAATAAATAGTTGGGTTTTTTTAACCACTGCTGCTCACTGACTGAGTTGAGGATGCTAGGTCTGACCAAGAGTCCATCGGATCCAGCATCTTGTCTCCACCAGTAGCCAATCTGGACCTCTAGGAAATATCCAGCAAATCTAGTTTCATTATATCTTTTTTGAGCCAGAGTGACCAGAACTGAACGCAGTACTTAAGATGCAGTTGCACTACAGATCTATACAGAGGCATTATGATATTCTCAGTTTTTGTTGTGGAATCGCTGGAGGCGGTTCCATTCCTGAGAAATTGTGTTCTCCTGGGCCACAACGCAGCTGCAGAGGAGCTCCAGCAAGTGCCGAGGCAGGTAAAGAGTGTCCAAGTATAGGCTGGTGTTGCTAGAAGTATTGGAAGTAGAGCCCTGGCCTCTGCTGAACCTGTTACGCAGCAAAAAGAGACCCAACAACGCAATGTTGGTCTCTGGAGTAGTCCTCCGACCACTCGATAGCCCTTTCAGATCTGCCACATTGGAGCAGCAACTGCGACAGGGACGGACAGTAGTTGAAGGAGGAAGGCATCAAACGAAGACGAGACTTGAAGACTGGAGATGTGAGGGCGACACGAAGAAGACGAAGACTCAGGTTAATTGAGGAGACTGAATCGATACTGCCACATCTTGTGCCCTACACAGCCAAGGCAGGGCTGGTTGCGGACCACGCTACTGGTTCCCCACTGAGGTTAGTTGAAGAAGACGAGACGAGACTCAGGCTGGTTGAAGGTGAGACGAGACTCAGGTTGGTTGGAGGAAAAAGGTGGTCTGAGACGGGACTCAGATGGGTTGAAGGAAGAAGGTGGTCTGAGACGGGACTCAGATGGATTGATTGAAGAAGGTGATCTGAGACGGGACTTAGGTTGAAGAAGGTGGTCTGAGATGGGACTCAGACAGGTAAAAAGGAGGACTCCGGAAGATTGAAGAGAAGGTCTGAGAAGACTCAGAATTGGTTGAAAATAGGAGGACTCCAAAAGAGCCACAGTGTCCACAATACTGTGTAGATACTGCCACACCACGCGTCCTACACAGCCAAGCCTGACTGTGTTGCGGACTACGCTGATGGTTCCCACTACAGACTGCTAGAAGATACAGGACGAAGACTCCGGTGAGGCCTACTCCGAGGTGCGCCCTCCACAGCCAATCAAGGCCAGGCGCGGACCAAGCCAACAGAACAGGTTTTAAAGCAGAGTTCATTTGTGAAAACAGAGGCAGGCACAATAGACTCCGAAGATCCAGAGACGGACTCGGAGCCAGAATCACAGAGGCAGGACTCTGTGAAGAAACACTGAGGCGAGACTCGGTGCAAGGAGGATTAAAAGCCGGGAGCTTCAGGAGGTTGTGTTGCCGAGGACATGGAGATCAGGATACATGAAGACAGGATACGTGAAGACCTCTGGAGACCTCTGGAGAAGAAGATTAGGTAAGAAGGCATCAGGAAATAAAGGTCAGGTTATGTGAAGACACCTGGCAATGAAGATCAGGATGTGAAGTCATGAAGAGGTCGGAACATCTGGAACACAGAAGCTTGACAAGACGAGAGACCAAGGAACCAGGAACATTAGATAAAGACAACGGGATCCCACATAGAACGGAAGCCTTGAGAGCTGGAAGACGAGAGTCCTAAGGAGGACTGGCTCCTTGTGAAGGCAAGGTTGAAGTGAAGACTGAAGCTTTTTATACTGCTAGAGAGGCGGCTCCCAGGATGATGTCAGAAATGCACCACTCCCTTGCTGGCCCTTTAAGAAGGGAGAGGAGGTGCGGCCCTCACCCCTTAGGAAGAAGGGGCAGGACCATGGAAAGCGGTGTCCCTGCCACTGAAGGTGAAGCAGGAGCTGGGCCGCGAACCAGGCCCTGATGTCGGAGGCGCTCTCCTGCCTCAGAGGGTGGACCGGAGGCAGCTTCAAGGCACAGGCAAGCCCGGGGATGACAGGCCCTGCCCACGGAGGGCACAAGTTAACTATGGCGGCCTCTGGGCCGCGTGAGAAGCGCGTTGGTGGCCTTCTGGCTGCAAGGGATGTGGCAGCGCGGCACCAGCCGCGTGAGGAGCAGGTCGGCGGCCTCCGGGCCGCGGGAAAAGAAGAAAAAAGGAGATGAGAGGCGGCTCATGGCCCCAGCCACGGGCCGGATCGCCACAGTTTTGTTCTCCATTCCTTTTCAAATAATTCCTAACATTCTGATGCCCTTGCAGAGCCTGGTGGAGTAGAAAAGGGGAGTTGCTGCCATCCCCACCATCGTCAGCGGTAGCATCTTCTGCTGGGCAGCTGGGGCCCACTACATCTGCTGGCAAGTGCATGGTGCGGGCATGCCAGGACTACTCGTGGGCGCTGGCCAGTAACAAATGCCATACCCAGGAAGTAACTGCAATCCCAGTCACTGCTAGTAAAACAAAAAAGAGGGTTGGGAAGGTTCCGTTTGCATAGCAAGAACCAAAACTGGAGAATGCCACCAGGTCAAAGTTTAGCGAGAAAGCTCATGAAACTGTTGAGGGGGATTTTGGAAGGGATCACAATCCGCGATGGCACAGTAATGATTTTGGGAGGGGTGGTGCAGTGAAGTTGTGATAACAAAACTAGATTGCAGTAACTTTAAAATGAACGCGCAGGTGCACATACACGCAGATACGCTAGAATTTTAAATTATATGCACATTTACACGCATATGATTTAAAATACGTACGTATGTGTGCTCCTAATTTTACTTGAGCAAACGTATTTCACATTGCTTCCTTAGGGCTTTGTCAGCTTTAATGCGCACAGGTAAACAGATTTAAAACTTGCTTGTGTGAAGGCCATTCTCAGTTTTACTAATTAGTTTACCAGTTTATCCAGTCAATCTTGAGGTCATCCAGACCCCTCTGGTTCTTCAGCCTGCAGTCCGCCCAGTTGACTCAGACCCCTCACCCGGTCCTTTTAGGCCTAAACAGAGATTTATGAAGACTTGCACCTCATCAGGAACAGAAGTATACATGCGTGACTAACAGCTCATTGAGTGCTATGGCTGCCAGTTTTAAAATATGGATTTATTAGCCGTTAAGCCCGTAACAACGGGCTACATTAACATTTTTTTTTCAGTCCATTTTCTTACCCCTCATTCTTCCCTCCCCTCCCCTCATTCTCCCCCCCCTCCCCCCATTCTCCTCCCTCCCCCCTCCCCCCTCATTCTCCCTCACCCTCTAGTCTCCCTCCCACCTCCCCCTCCCCTCACTCTCTCCATCCCTCTCCCCTCACTCTCTCCTCCCTCCCCCTCCCTCTCTCCTCCCTCCCCCCTCCCCTCAGTCACTCCCTCCTCCCTCAATCCCCTCCCCTCTCAGCTCATTCACATCTCTTTGGATGGCGCAGACCGGAAGATATCTGGGGGAGGTCCCCTCCCTCCCTCGCGCGCGCCACCGCTGCTACTTGCTTCTGCTCCTCGCCGCCGCTACTGCTCCTGCTCCTGCTCCTGCCTCGCCACGCCATTTTTGTTATAGGCAAGCTCTGACCGACGTGCTGTCCGCGCATGCGCTGTAGAGTTGCTCTCTACTGCGCATTTGCGGCACGTCGGTCAAGCTTCATTTATCTAGTAGATATGTATAACTCTTAGCCCCGCCCTGGATTGCCCATGCCAGACCCTAACTTCACCCTTTTATTTTTGCTTGGGTATGCTCATATACACACGTGATTTGTGTCTTTTAAAATATGCATGGCCCAGTTACTTGCATATATGGACCTTTTGTTCTGGAGACTGTCTCCAAAGGGACAGAGACAGGATGGAGGCAGTCCAGAAAAAGGCGACCAAAAAGCTGGAGGGTCTACATAAAATTACTTATAAGGAGAGATTGAAGAACCTAAATATGTACACCCTGGAGGAGAGGAGGAGCAGGAGTGATATGATACAGATTTCAGATACTTGAAAGGTTTAATGATCCATGGTTAACAACAAACCTTTCTGTTGGAAAAAAATCAGTAGAACTAGGGGTCACGATTTGAAACTCCAGGGAGGAATACTTAGAACCAATGTCAGGAAGGGTATTTTCTTCACAGAGAGGGTGTGGATTCCTGGAATGTCCTTCCGGAGGAAGTGGTGAAGACTAAAACTGTGAAGGAATTCAAAAGGGGCATGGGATAAACACTGTGGATCCATAAAGGCTAGAGGATGGGAATGAAGAAGAAGAGCCAAGGGGGGTGGCTTGCTGGAATGGTGATGGCTATTACCTGGTGATTACTACCCTTACTCAATAAGCCTTCACAGACGGTTAATGCAGCTCCAACATTGCTCTCTGCTTCAACGGCAAGGGGAAATGTGGAAAAGAGGATTTGCATTCAGAACAACACCAAGGACTGAACTACATAGTCTGCGTAAACAATAAGTGTGGGGGTAGCTTGCTTATTGCGGCGGTTACTACCCTAAACCAGTTAAGCCTGATACTTCACTTTGAATACATATTAGTATTTCTCTCTGCTTCAACGGCAGGGGGAAATGTGGAAAAGAGGATTTACATTCAGACAACATCCATCAAGGCATTGATCTGTGTCAGTCTGTGTTAACAAGCATCAGGATAACTTGCTTGATGCGGCAGGTTACTACCCTTACCATTAGACCTTATGATTCACCTTTGATGCAGCTCCAACATTACTCTCTGTATCAACGGCAGGGGCTGGCAGGAAATTCGAACAAACAGTTACCAACAAGAGCCCTCAACTTGGTGATCAGTGAAACAGATAAGTATGGGAAATAAGTGTGGGAGCTTGCTGGGCAGACTGGATGGGCCGTTTGGTCTTTTTCTGTTGTCATTTCTATATTTCTATGTTTAGTGTGATCAACGCTTTTAAAATTCACCCCTTAATTGGGGTATAAAAATTACTAAAATTTACTGAAAATATGAAGTGCCTGCCATTAGCAAAAGCTCTTTGGTTTTACTTGTATTCTGACCCTTATTGAGAAGATGATAGACCTAGCCTAGATCACATTATTTACACCATGGACTTTAGTCTTCACCCACCACTGAACTCCAGGAACATACTTGTAATCTACCTCCTATCTCTCTGTCTCCATTACTTAAGTACTCAGTACTGGCTTAAGTACTCCATTACTTAAGTACTCAGTATTAAAGTACTTAGGCCTTTATTTAGGAAATGGTGGAATATCAAGTTCTTATAAAAAAAATAAATTATTAAATAGTTGACTTTTTTAACCACTGCTGCTCACTGAGTTGAGGATTTGAACTTATTGTCCAAGATCCTTTTCCTGTGTGGTGACTCCTAACAGGGAACCTAGCAATGTGTACCTGTAGTTTGGATTATTTTTCTTTATGTGCTGGATGCATCACTTTAGGGATGTGCAGCCAGAAAAAAAAAATTTTCTTTTTTGGTTCTTTTTTTTTTTTTTTTATTCAGTTTGATATTTATTTTTTTGTTTTTGGTTTTACCTGCTAATTTTTGTTCCTGTAATATCACAGATCATTCCAGACTCCTGGTGTTATGCTCGTTGGTCGCAGAAGGGTGCGACCACTAATGCTCACCTCTTTTTATGCAGCCCTGACATCATTGGGGAAAGTGGCGGCCTCCGCCAGCTACCGCCGACTTCCCTGGTGTTCTCGGGACAGCGTGGGCTGCCGCCGCCATCTTGCTCATGGGGTCCACTTAGGCGCGCGCACAGGCCAGTATTAAGCACGTCATGGCGGGAACCTCGGGGGCGTCCTCTCCAGATGACGTCTACACTCTGCTGTGCTTAAGCTGCCTGGTCCTGCCTATCAACGAGTTAGCAAGGAGTTCCCTCACTGCTGATCTGCTTCTCATGTACGGACTTCATGTTCCAGTTCCTGCACTTCGGCATGAGACGCTCTGGTTCCCGCTCCTCGGGGGCCCTTCCTCGTCTCTGGCTATCCGCTCCTCGGAGGGCCTTCTGCCTTGGACTGCAGTCTGTTCCCGTACCCCAGGACCTGTTCTGGAACTATCTCTCTGTGAGTACCTTGACTCCACGGACTACTTCTGAGAAAGCTTTATTGTGAGACCCTCTCCGGTGTACCCCGTACCTCGGGCCACTACCGTGCCAGCACTTGTGAGGAGCCACCTTGGTGTACCCTGCGCTGCAGGTCATTGCCACATCATTGCTACAGGTTCCTCGCTGGTGTACCCGTACCCGGGCCACTACTACATCTTCTCTGAGTGAGGAATCCTTCGGTGTACCCTGCGCTGCAGGCCACTACCGCATCACCACTTCAGAGAGACTACTTCGGTGTACCCCGCTCTGTGGACCATTACCGGATATTCACGTCTGAGGCATTCCCTCTCGGTATACCCCTTTTTCTGCACCTTATCTCCTCCTTCTGCACCCCTCGCTACTTTTATAATAAAGACTCTATTCCACAGCTGTGTCTGACGTCCACTGAGACTGCGCCTCCCGATGGTGAGGCTCACAGTGCTTCTCCCTGTGGGCGGTACCATCTCTCACCTTGGCCCAGGGCCCACACATCTACAAGTCATAACACCTGGGTTTTGCATCCCTGCCAGCAGATGGAGATAGAGAAAGTTGCACTGACACTGTATATAACCTAATGTACCATCTGCCACCCTCGTATTTCCTTCTGTCTCCAGCAGATGGTAGATGGTGTAAAACCTGTAGTCTGGAGAGTTTAAAAAAAAGTATTAGATGGAAAGATGGAAGATTTCCATCCAGAGGATTGTGAGGTCCGGTGGGGGGGCCATCCTCCCTGGTTTTGAGGTGGACAAGCAGGGGATTTATGACCTGTTTTGCTGGCTCACTCCTAAAGTCAGTGGGGTGGACATCTGGTGATCCAGATCCCTCAATCCCCACATGGTAGCCTTGGGACCCGCTAGCAGCTCAACACTGTTAGCCTGGAGGAGCAGGGAAGTATCCCTTTTTTCTTTCATATCTCCAGGGCTAAGTTGCTGTGGTTTGTGTAAAGTTGTTTAAAAAAAAAAAAAAAAAAAAAGAATAAGGCTTTTTCCTACTCAGCGGCTGGGTTCATGGTGATAGTAGCAGCAACTTTCCTGTTTGAGTTTGCATGTGAGGACATGGCTGTTCTCCAGGTTCCCTTGGGTGAGTCAGTGCAACGAGTAGCAACATACATCCCCAGCTACATGGTAATGACACGCAGCAAGGCTTGCCATGCCTGTGGCGGGTCATGTTTGCGCTTGAAAATCGTGTAGGCTTGTGCTCGGGGTGCGTAACAGGTGGAGAAGGCCACTTCAGGGGGGACTTTTTCCTCTGCTCCTACCACTGCTAAATCAGCAAGGGTCTCCTGGGGCTAGACTTGCTGGGCAGGTTCCAGTTAGCAGCACGGGAATAACAGCCATATTTTAGGTGCTCGGCAGAGCCATCTGTGTCAATGGGGGAGGACAGGGAATCACCACGTAGCTATCTCTCGTTGATTGTTCCTGGGAGGATCTGAATTTGAAGATGTTCCCTTGGATAGGGGAGGCTTGGATTTTGTGGATTTTCCCTTGGAGTTTTATTTTGCTCATGCATAAGTCTTATTTAGCAGAAAGAGCAGCTGAGAGGATGCTAGGTTCCAGGTCTTGATCTAGGGGTGACACCCGGTCCGTAAAGAACTCTGTGCAAGTTAAAAGAAAGCATTCGCAGAGTGTTCGCCATGTGCAGGGTCTTCCCTCTCAGGCAGGTGGAATGGAGGTGGATACTGAGGACTCAGATGATCCAGAAGCTTCTATGGTGGATTCCCCAGGTACAGACCAGATGCTGGATGTGGCAGACCCAGCCAAGGAAACAGAGGAGGTTCTGGTTGCTGAGGAGGATAATCTCAAGGTGGTATGCCTTTTCCAAAGAGAGGAACTTTGGCCTTTGATTCTGCCTGTGCTTAAGGAACTGGGGATCAAAGGTCACAGGAGGAGTCTGACCTGGAGAGATCAGATCCTGTGTTTGGATGGTTTGCGGTTCAAAAGTGAAGAATTTGGTAGTTTGGGACTGGGACACTCCACCTGTCCAGCTTAAGGGTTGGCAGAGCGATGTCAAAGCTGTATCTGTTGCCAGAAAAGACAGGAGTTTTCTAAGGTTTCTTACTGACCATTTTGGCAGTCAGTAAGAAGACCACCATTCCGGTAGTGGGGTCAGCTGCTCTGTGGGATATACAGGATCACAAGTTGGAGCTTCATCTAAGAGGATTTTTGAGGTGTCAGCTCTGGGCAAATGAGCCGCGATATACAGCAGTTTCATGCAGAGGGCTTCTCTTGTTGGGTTCACAGCAGTTACAGGAAATGCAAGCTATTTTGGGTCTGGCAGCACAGCAGGCTGAATGCTTAGAGGCAGCAGTGGCATACATAGTGGATGCTCAGTAAGACCTGATCTGGACATCTTCCAGGATTATGATATCTGCAGTGAATGGCTAGGAGACTGTTGTGGTTATGGAATTGGATGGCGGATGTTTGGTCCAAATCTCAGCTGTGAGCTCTTCCTTTTAAGGGAAAACTCTTGTTCGGAGAGGACTTGGAACAGATAATAAAGCATCTGGGTAGTCCAAAAGTTCACAAGCCTAGAGGCAGATGATTTTTTTCCTGCTCAGGCATGTTTTTCGGGATAATAAAAGATTTTGCCAAACTGAAGGTTTCTTTGGGGGCTTTGGGGTGGTCAGAAGCTATCCTGATACAATCTTGGTACGGGAACAGGAGGTGCGAAGTCCTTACAATGAAGCGAGGATGGTCCAGTTCTGGCTGTTGGATGGTGCTTGATGCTCTTTTATGAGGAGTGGACCAACATTACCATGGACCAGTGGGTCCTAAGTGTGATAAAAGAGGGTTATGTGTTAGAATTTGATCATCTGGTTCAAGATGTCTTTATGGTTTCCCCTTGCACTTCTCATACCAAGCGGGAGGTTGTTCAAGGGACAGATGATCGCTTATAGCATCTAGGGGGCTGTACTCCCTGTCCCTTGGAAAGAGCAAAGGATAGGAAGGTATTCCATCTATTTCATAGTTCCTAAAAAGGAAGGGACGTTTCGGGGCGATCTTGGAGTTAAGAAAGTAAATGCAGCTCTCAAGGTTTGTTTCCACATGGAGACTGTGAGGTCAGTCATAATGGCAGTACGCAAAGGGAATTCTTGGTGTCTCTCGACTTGACAAAGGCATATTTGCATATAGCCATCAGGGATTTCTGAGGTTCATTATCCTAGGGGAACATTTTCAATTCGCGGGCCTTTCCCTTCGGATTGGCGGCAGTTCTGTGTACCTTCACCAAGTGATGGTGGTGGTGGCAGCCACTTTATGAAGAGAAGGTGTGTTGGTGCATCCATATCCAGATGACTGGCTCTTTCATGTGAAATCAGAGGACATCTGTTGGCAGTCGGAATGGAAGGTACTGATGCGCTTGAAGTCTCTAGAATGGGTGATGAATCTGCAAAGAGCTATCTAGTCCCCTCTCAGACTCTGGAGTATCTGGGGGCATGGTTCGACACACCTGGCGGGAAGAGTGTTTCTCACAGATGAGAGGGTTGCTGAAATTGCAGGAGCAGGTTTGACATCTGCTTAGGACTCCCGGTGCCAAGGTCTGGGACTATCTACAGGTCTTAGGCTCTAAGGTATCGACATTGGAGTTAATGTATTGGGCATTTGTACATATGAGGCATCTTTAGAGGGCTCTTCTCTCCTGTTGGAATCCATTATCGGAGGAGTTTCTTTTTCCCCTTCTGCTACAGGGGGAAATCAGGGACAGTCTTTCATGGTGGCTTATTTGCGCCAGTCTTGAGCATGGTTTTGGAATTGGAGGATCCGAATTGGGTGATAGTCACCACTGATGCCAGCCTTTCCAGTTGGGGGGTGGTGTGTCAAGATTAGTTGATGCAGGGCCAGTGATCAAAACAGGAAGCCACATGGTTTATCAGTCGGTAGAGACGAGAGCGGTGCATTTCACGTTACTTGCTTTTCTGCTACAGTTTTGTGACCATCCGTGCAAGTTCTATTGGACAATGCAACAACAGTGGCCTACATCAACTAACAGGGCAGAAGCAAGAGTTAGGCAGTAGCTTGAGAGGCCCAGGAGTTGATTCTCTGGGAGGAGCAGCACTTGGAGCGGCTGGCGTCATGTCACATTGCCAGGGTGGACAATGTTCAGGATGATTTTCTCAGTCAGAGAAAACCCTTCCCCAGGGAGTGGGAGCTGGTAGATGCAGCGATGTATCTCACTCACAGAAAATGGGGATATCCACATATGGACAATGGTGACCAGACAGAAGACCAAGGCATCTCAGTTTTAGAGCCACCGAAGAGAACACAGTGCAGAAGGAATCAATGCTCTGGTTCTGCCATGGTCTCAAGTAGTAACTGGGCAACATGATTCTGGTGGCACCAGAGTTTTACAACCGCGGGGCCTTTGAATCCTGTTGAGGACGCGGAGGCGCGGTCGCCTGCTCCTGGGAGATGGTGAGCCCTTGGGCCACAGGGCGGCTCAGGGAGGAGCCCCAAGACACACACCCTGGGGAGGTGAGTGTGTACAGGCATGGGCGGAGCAGGAGCAAGGCTGGACTGGAAACCAGGCAAGGAATGTCAGGAACTGGAACAAGGTAGGCTCAGCCCCTCCACTGGACCTACACGCACCAGTGTAGGTCCAGTGGAGGGCAACGAGGTGCTGGTCTCAGGAGTAGCCCTCCGGCCACTCGGTAGCCCTTCTGGACCCGCTGCTTGGGAACGACGAGTGCGTGAGGCCAGACAGAGGCTGAGCGCAGGAACAAGACAAAACATGGAACTTAGAACTGAAGACTCGGGATACTAGGAAGACTTGGACTGAGGAGTCAGACGAAGACTTAGAAGACTCAGAAGACTCAGGATACTTGGAAGACTCAGGATACTTGGAAGACACGGACACGGCTCAGGATACATGGAGGACTTGGTCTGAGGACTCAGACGAAGACTTGAAGAACTCAGGATACTTAGAGGACTCAGACGAGGACTTGGAAGACTCAGGATACTTGGAGGACTCAGACGAGGACAAGGATTCAGGAGCTTGGAAATCTCAGGCCACAGGATTCAGGAACTTGGAAGTCTTAGGCAAGGATTCAGGATTCAGGCATAGTACTGGGTGGGTGCTGCATTGCAGCGCGCCCTACACAGCCGTCCTTGGCTGGTCACGGACTACGCTGGAAGTGAAGCAGACTCCAGGCGAAGCAGTGGAACTTTAGACCGGGAACATGTCGAAGATTCAGGAGAGGCCTGCACTGAGGCGTGCCCTACACAGCCTCCTGTGGCTGGTCGCAGACCACACTGAAGCGGAGGTAGGATCTGGCAGAGTCTTGAGCATGGAATGGAAGCAGGCACAAGTTACTCCGAAGACCGGGACAGGATTCAAGGCACAGGATTCAAGACCCAGGAACTTGGCATTAAAAACAGGAGCCTTCCAGAGGCCTTGTGCTGCAGACATGAAGGTAGGCCTTGTACCATGAGGCGCCCTTGTACCATGGGCTGGTCACGGACCATGATGGTGGTACGCCCAAAAAGGTAGATAAGCAAGGAACCTGGAAGCAGGACAAAGAGCTGGAGGTGAGGACATCAGGACCAGGACTGGAACATGGAACAGTGGTTAGTGAAGTTAGTGTAGCTGGGTTCAAAAAGGTTTGGATAAGTTCTTGGAGGAGAAGTCCATTAATGGCTATTAATCAATTTTACTTAGGAAATAGCCACTGCTATTAATTGCATCAGTAGCATGGGATCTTCTTAGTGTTTGTGTAATTGCCAGGTTCTTGTGGCCTGGTTTTGGCCTCTGTTGGAAACAGGATGCTAGGCTTGATGGATCCTTGGTCTGACCCAGCATGGCAATTTCTTATGTTCGTAAGATCTTAAAAGCCAATACCACTTTTCATTCCAGCTGTCCTTCCTCAGCTAATAAATTGCTCAGAGTCCCTGTGGCTCCTTGGCAGGAGCACCTGAACTGGTACTGCTAGGGTCGCAGATTCAATACCTGCTGCCCTTGTTAGTTATCTGTTGATATATTGCTGGACCCTTGGTCTGACCCAGCATGGCAATTTCTTATGTTCTTATGTTCTTATCAGGGACGTATGGAACATGGAACAACAGGTTCTTCTGGACCAGGAACATCAGGACTTGGAACATCAGGATTTCTGGATGAGTAACATCAGGACGTCTGGACGAGGAACATCAGGACTTGGAACATCCGGACTTCTGGGCGAAGAATAGGCAACGAAGGAGCTTCGACGAGGGACGAGACCCGGAACATCAGACGGAAGAGACCAGGAACAAGAAGAACATGGAACACGAAGCCATGTGGACAGGAGCAGACCACAGAAGACCTTGACTGGAGAAGAGGAACATGGACGACCATGGAATCCAATTCGAAGGCCCCGAGGAAGTGAAGCTGAGCACTTTTATAGAGCTGGACTGAGGTGAAGACTGATGACATCGTTGGGGCCGCAGGCTTTTCCCACCGCTGGCCCTTTAAATATCCTGAAGAGGCCCAATAGAGGAGCCCGGAGGCTGGAGAGTTGGCAGTGGCACCAGGGCCGTAAAGCGTCTTCCAAGCAAGGTCCCAGCGGTGGCACACAGGCCATATAGGTGGAGGGAGCGGCAGCTTCCTGCCGCTTGGGAGGTCCCGGCGGCGGTGCTCAGGCCGTGAAGAGGAGGACCGATGGCACTAGGGCTGCGAAAATGCATTCCGGCAGCGGCTCCTGCCGCGAAGAGGAATGACAGTGGCCCTTCCTGCCACATTCGGCGGCATCGGGCCGCACGGGAGCAGCAGTGGCGAGCCAGGGCGGCATAGGCCGCAACAGGAGTCCTGCGGTGTCGGGCCGGTGGTCAGGCATCTGGCAGCAGAGACGGCGATGAGTGGAGGGCCTGCTCGTGGGATGGCCTCCACGAGCAGGATTATAACACAGAGTTGCCACGTTAGCCATGGTTTGCGGATCTAATCAACATGGTCATAGATGGGCCACTGAGGTCCAGCCATCTGTTGAATCTTCTCCACCAGGGCCCAATATTTTCGGAACAGGCAGTTCACTTTTGTCATGTTGCCTGGCTTTTGAGAGGAGACAACTGAGATGGAGGGGATATTCTGAAGCAGTTATTACCACCTTATTGCAGGACAGACAGTCTTGGTTTATGTGTGAATTTGGAGGGTCTTTGAGTCTTGATGTCTGTAAACGGAGTGCAGCCTGTTCAGGCTACAGTGATGCATATTTTGGCTTTTCTACAGGAGGGTCTGGTCAAGGGATTGGCCTTTAACTCTCTAAGACTCCAGGTGGCTGTCCTTGGGCTGTCTTCGGGGTAAGGTGCAGATGTATTCTCTGTCTGCATATCCAGATGTCAGTGCTATTCACATAACTTGATTTGGGAAACGAGTTTTCCATTTTGTGGCATCTTCGCTTTCTTCCTGCTCATGGGGGGGGGGGGGGGTGTTTGCATTTAAGTTTCTTAAGTGTTGCTATCATCTTGGGTACAGGTCAGTACTGAGGGACTGCAGGTGGCACATTGGGTTATGTACAGTGTCGATGAAACTTTCTCTGTCTTCATCTGCTGGCAGGGAGGCAAAACCCAGGAGTCTGGAACCCAGGATTCTCTTCAACATTTCCCCTAGAGACAGGAGTACCATAAGGATCCGTTCTTTCAGCAGCTCTGTTTAACATTTACCTTCTCCCACTTTGTCAGTTGCTCTCTACTTTAAGTGTCACCTACCAATTATATGCAAACAATATTTAATTCTTTTTCCCCACGCGTATCAACTGGAATTCTGCTGCACAATTTCTAACCCTTTGTCTTTCTTCAATCAGTGCATGGTTATCTCCTAACAAACTCAGCCTCAACCTTACAAAAACAGAAATGATACTAGGTCACCCACAATTTAGCGACACACCAAATAGTTTTTCCTATGAGAATATAAACATCCAATATCAAACAATATTTGTAATCTTGGTATTATATTAGATCTGAAACTAGACATGCAATCTCACGTTAAAACCATTGTAAAGTCCTCATTTTACAAACTGTGCTTACTAAGACACCTTGATCATATCTCTCCAACACTATTCAGTTTACATTGGCTTCCAATAAAGTGGCGGATAAAATATAAAATATAAAATTTTAACTATCGTACATAATGTTATTCACAACAATAACAATGACTGGCTATCAGCCAGTCTTCACATATATACACCTGCAAGAAACTTAAGATCTAAAAATCAATTATTATTAAATGCCCCTTCATTGAAACCTACAAGACCGGTTATGACAAAAGAAAGGGCTTTTCTCCATCTCAAGACCAATCGCCTGGAATTTAATTCCCTCCAATCTTCGAATTTTATCCGATGAAATAGATTTCAAAAAGGCACTAAAATATTATCTATTTAAACAAGCATTCCCAGAATTATGCAATAATACTTAGGTTTTTCGTACTCATTACTTCATGTCTTTTTTGTATATCTATGTATCTTATTTTATTTCATTTTAATCATTTTAGTTATGTCATTTTACATTCAAATTAGTATGTATGTTCTATTGTAACCCGCCCCAAACCATGAAGGGTTGCGGGATATACATTCCTTTAAATTAAATAAAATAAAATAAATAAATAAATAAATAAATAAATGTGTGATATTGCTGGAATAGAAATTATCAGGTAAGAACCAATTTTTTCTTTTTTTGTTGGTATTGCACACCATTTTGATTTAGTGCATACTGTATCGAAATAGTGCACACTCATTTTTTAGTGAGCACTAAATTAGTGTGCATGAAAAAATGAAAACGTATAAAAATGAATACACATCCCTACTTTGCACTTGTCTGCATTAGGTGCCCAGTTCTCGAGTCTGACAAGGTCCTTTTGAGGTTTCTCATGGTCTACTTGTATTTTAATTACTTTGAATATTTTTGTGTCATCTGTAGACTTGATCAACTCACTCATTGTTCATGTGAGGGAGCCTTCGACGCCGCGCGCCCCTTTGTCTCGCCCCTTCGTATAGCCCCGAGGAAGCCCCGACCCATACCCACGTAAGTGACTTCAGCCATAACAACACTATAGTAACAGACAGTAAAAGTGCTGAAGCCCTACGGAGTTTACTGCCTGCATTACAGCCAAGACCTGTTATAGCCACCGCAGCATCCAGTCCAGCCACTCCAGCTTCCAGCATCCAGTCCAGCATCCAGTCCAGCCACCCTAGCTTCCAGCATCCAGTCCAGCCACCCCAGCTTCCAGCACCCAGTCCAGCATCCAGTCCAGCCACTCCAGCTTCCAGCATCCAGTCCAGCCACCCCAGCACCCAGTCCAGCCACCCTAGCTTCCAGCATCCAGTCCAGCCACCCCAGCTTCCAGCACCCAGTCCAGCATCCAGTCCAGCCACTCCAGCTTCCAGCATCCAGTCCAGCCACCCCAGCTTCCAGCACCCAGTCCAGCCACTCCAGCTTCCAGCATCCAGTCCAGCCACCCTAGCTTCCAGCATCCAGTCCAGCCACCCCAGCTTCCAGCACCCAGTCCAGCATCCAGTCCAGCCACTCCAGCTTCCAGCATCCAGTCCAGCCACCCCAGCACCCAGTCCAGCCACCCTAGCTTCCAGCATCCAGTCCAGCCACCCCAGCTTCCAGCACCCAGTCCAGCATCCAGTCCAGCCACTCCAGCTTCCAGCATCCAGTCCAGCCACCCCAGCTTCCAGCACCCAGTCCAGCCACTCCAGCTTCCAGCATCCAGTCCAGCCACCCTAGCTTCCAGCATCCAGTCCAGCCACCCCAGCTTCCAGCACCCAGTCCAGCATCCAGTCCAGCCACTCCAGCTTCCAGCATCCAGTCCAGCCACCCCAGCACCCAGTCCAGCCACCCTAGCTTCCAGCATCCAGTCCAGCCACCCCAGCTTCCAGCACCCAGTCCAGCATCCAGTCCAGCCACTCCAGCTTCCAGCATCCAGTCCAGCCACCCCAGCTTCCAGCACCCAGTCCAGCCACTCCAGCTTCCAGCATCCAGTCCAGCCACCCCAGCTTCCAGCACCCAGTCCAGCATCCAGTCCAGCCACTCCAGCTTCCAGCATCCAGTCCAGCATCCAGTCCAGCCACCCTAGCTTCCAGCATCCAGTCCAGCCACTCCAGCTTCCAGCATCCAGTCCAGCCACCCTAGCTTCCAGCATCCAGTCCAGCCACTCCAGCATCCAGTCCAGCCACCCCAGCTTCCAGCACCCAGTCCAGCCACCCCAGCTTCCAGCACCCAGTCCAGCATCCAGTCCAGCCACTCCAGCTTCCAGCATCCAGTCCAGCATCCAGTCCAGCCACCCTAGCTTCCAGCATCCAGTCCAGTCACTCCAGCATCCAGTCCAGCCACTCCAGCTTCCACTCCAACAATCTGAGAAGAATGTCTCCATCCTTTCCAATCCCAATCCTCCCACACTTTCCACCTTCCAAAGGACATTCAACTCGACACGCCAATCACCACAACCTTAAATCCCTCTCTCCAATCGTGATCACTCCCATTACCCAACTGCTAGGCCTCTCACTATTTACATTAACACTATTCAATGCACAATTCCTAACTAAGAAATCAGTAATACTAAACGACTATCTCATCAATGTGAAACCGGATATATGCGCAATTACTGAGACATGGCTCAAACCTTCAGACACTGCAATAATTAACCAATTACCCACAGAGACATACAACTTCTTCCCCATCCCACGTCAGGGAAAAGAAAAAGGAGGAGGAATCCTCCTAGCTACAAAAAAGGACCTCAGATTCACTCAACACTCCTCCTACACTGACTCGAAACTCGAATTTGGCTTCTTCTCGTCAGACAAACTCCAAATTTTACTTCTCTACGCTCCTCCAGGCTTACTGGAAACAGACGCCTCTCCTCTGGTCGAATTAACTACTTCCCTTATCAATCTAGATGCCCCAGCTATAATCTTAGGTGACTTCAACCTGCACGTCGACAACTCCATATTATCACCTAACTGCGAAGCCTTACTCACAGCATACTCCGCTTTAGGTTTCACTCAACTAGTTAACGAACCCACACACAAAGCCGGACACACATTAGACCTTATCTTCGTCAATACAGCAATCAAACTGGTCCAGCACCCCACCTGCACGAAGGTACCATGGTCAGATCACTCCCTCATAACTTACTCATTCTCAATAAAAGATACCAGTCCATCTCACATACCCTCACATTGCTTCACTTACAGGAAAACATGCACCACAGAAGAACTTAGCAATCACTTATCATCACATCTCACCCAAGTAGACTTCACCAATCCGAACTCAGTGCTTCGATCTTGGAACAACATCACGGAATCGATAGCCAACAAGCTATGCCCTCTAACAACAAAAAAACCTCACCCCAACTCCTCCAAAAGGCAGCCATGGTTTACCCTAGAGCTAAGAAAGCTTAAACTACTGCTAAGACATAATGAGGCTAAATGGCGCAAAAACCCATGCACCATCACTCTATCTACCTATAAATTAACTCTTCACCAATACAAATCCAATACATTAAGATCCAAGAGGAACTACTACGCATCCAAGATCCACCACCTAATCTTCGACGCTAAAGCCCTCTTTAGCTACGTCTCTAACCTCACTCAAATAAACCCATCAGAAATCGCTCTCAACCAAGCCAAATCTAAAGCGGAAGAACTAGCGCTATTTTTCAACAACAAAATCAGCAAACTTCTAACTCAACTGCCCCCTAACACCGCATCTATTTCAACACCACCTCAGACCGCCTTCAAAAATACCCGCTTAGAAGAACTGGAACTCACTTCTTCCATTGAGATCCAAGGTATACTACGGAAAATGAAACCATCTTCTCACCCTTCGGACCACATCCCCTCGAAATTGCTTCTATCAATTCCTGACTCCATCTCCAAATCCCTGTCAGACATCATAAATTGCTCAATAACACAAGGATCTTACCCAGATGACTTAAAATTGGCCTCTCAAACCACTACTCAAGAAACCTAATCTAGATCCTAATGACCCAAACAACTACCGTCCGATCGCCAACCTCCCCTTCATAGCCAAGATTATGGAGAAATTGGTGAACACCCGACTCTCAAACTACATTGAAGAAAACAACCTCCTATTCCCATCACAATACGGTTTCCGCAAAACACTAAGCACGGAGTCCCTCCTCATTTCCTTAACAGATCACCTCATCCTGGGCCTCGATAAAGGTCAAGCCTTCTTACTGATCCTACTGGACCTTTCTTCAGCCTTTGACACCGTCAATCATTCATTACTCATTAACCAGTTAGCCTCCATAGGTATCTCAGGCACAGCTCTATCTTGGTTCATATCATTTCTCAGCAATAGAAGATACAAGGTCAAGATACAGAACAAAGAATCTTCTCAACACCCGTCGTCAGTAGGAGTCCCACAGGGGTCCTCCCTGTCTCCTACTTTATTTAACATTTACCTTATACCGTTATGCCAACTTCTCACCGACCTCAACCTCAAACACTTCCTTTATGCGGACGATATCCAGGTCCTGATATCCATTAAGGATTCCTTCGCAAAAACTCTGGCTTACTGGGATACATGCCTTCAAAAAATTAAACTCCTCCTCACCAGCCTAAACCTGGTATTAAACCCCGGCAAAACTGAACTCCTGCTCATCGCCTCAGAAAACAACACCATCACCTCTGCACAACAAGCCACGCCAACAATCACACAAGTGAGAGACCTAGGAGTCTTAATTGATAATCGCCTGAATTTCAAAGCCACTATTAACAAAACCACCAAAGACTGTTTCTACCAACTACAAGTGCTGAAAAGAATTAGACCACTTTTCCATGCCCAAGATTTCAGAACCATTCTACAAGCAATCATTTTTTCAAAATTAGACTATTGTAACACCATCCTACTTGGCCTTCCCGCTTCATACACCAAACCGCTTCAGATGGTGCAAAATACAGCTGCACGAATTCTGACAAATACCAGGAGAAGGGACCACATAGCCCCCATTCTAAAGAGCCTCCATTGGCTACCTATATACTTTAGAATAATATACAAGGCCATTCTTACCACATACAAAAACATCCACCAATTGGCTCCCATTGACCTACAGATCCCTCTCTGACTACACAATTCGTCAAGACCGACAAGAGATGCATATAGGGGATCGCTACAGGTACCACCGTCCAAATCCACCAGACACTGCACACTTAGAGACCGGGCTTTCTCTATAGCCATTCCACCGTTATGGAACTCCATCCCCTCAAATCTCAGAACAGAACCATGCATCTCAACTTTCAAAAAAAGACTAAAGACCTGGATATTCACACAAGCTTTCCCGGACGCCAATTGATCGAACACCTCCAAGCCACCCCTAATCTCCAACTATACCATGGTTAACTAATCTCCAACATGGTTAACTAATCTCCAACTACACCATGGTCATCCTTATCTTCTATCGTTGTACCTGTGTGAATTTAATAACCTTTCCTTTCTCTTCCTTCTCAGCCAAGTTCTTATCACCCTGTTATATGTAACTGCCTTTTCAACACCATTGTTATAGTTATGTTTACTATGCACCCCTGTTTTATGTGAACCAGCACGATGTGACTGCTGTCTCGAATGCCGGTATATAAAAATCTGAAATAAAATAAATAAATAAATATAGAAAACTCCCTAAGACTACCTTAAAGGACCAAGCACAACTGTCTCACCTGGTCCTCCTTAAAATCCAGACCTACAGGGAATCCTTGGTGAAGGAAGGAGCTCCTCACCAGAGTTTAAGAACTCAGGGCCTGGAAGGGTTAAACAGGCTCCGGGGAGCAGGCAGAGACCTACACTATGCTAAGACCTGCAGAGTTTTGGGTTTTTTTCTCTCTTTTTCTTGGGGCCTCCCAGTTCACCCAGCCAGCATTCACATAACAGGCCAAGGGGGCTCCGCCTATGTAGTCAGGGGTCAAGCAGTGAGTAAGGGCAGAAAGGCCAACAGTTTATTTTCCCCTCTCCTTTCCCTGGAGAGATACTTAGTTTAGAGGCAGCTCGATAAGCCAGAAAGCTGGAGCAAGTGACCCAGGTCCTTGCTACAGGGCAGCAACAATTACAGAATGCCCTGGAAATGCAAATTGTTCAGCAGTGGGCATTGTGAGAGCAGGTGGTGCAGCAGCATACAGTGCTAACCCAGATAGCACAAGCTGTAAAATTTGCTGCAACCAGTCCACCCTCCGTGTCACTGACACCACTTAAAATGACTCCAGGAGAAGAGCCTGATGGTTTCCTGAAAAACTATGAATACGCAGCATGATTGGCAGGCTGGCCAGAGGACAGGTGAGCTACTATCTGGGGAATCTACTCACTGGGGGGGCAGATTTTCAAAGCCCTACGCGCGTAGGGGGGTTATGTGCGCCCGGCCTATTTTCAAAAGGCCTGGCGGCGCGTGTAAAGCCCCGGGACGTGTGTAAGTCCCGGGGCCTGAAAAGGGATGGGGCATGGGCGCGCGCATGTTATAAAATCGGGCATACATTTATGGAGACGGTACACACTAACCGGCGGCATAAAAGTATGAGGCACCATTCAGTGCATGGAGCCAACAAAAGTGTATGAACTACTTGTTCTTCATCAAGGTATGTCAGTGCCGCGGTTCATGTTCAAGAACCAATAGGATTAATTTCCAATTTGCTGCGAATAATTTCCAATTTGCTACGAATTTGACAGTTATTTGCAAGCCCCTGAGGCAGCCACTCAGATGTGGTGAAACTTGGCCTGAGTCGGGCGGTTTTATTGTTTTCATACGTCTCCATCCAATAAAGATATTAAAAAAGACATTCTTCGGCATCTATTCTCTGAATCGTCCAGCAACTGCTCCGCTGTTAAGTGAGGGGCATGAAATTCTTCCTCCTGCGGGTCTGGAACAGGACTCACAATGGACCTCCTCCTATAGCACTCCAAATGACATCATCACTCAGCGTTCCAACCGCTTCCAGCGGGTTCCCTCTCACATTGAGCCAGAGGGGAAACGACTGTCGAGCCGACTCAGAGATTCCTCGGAGCTCCGATGCAGCTCTGTCGTCGAAGTGGGAATTACCTGTTATCTATGGTAAGCTGTCTCATGGCGGAGGGGGGCTCGAAAGGGTAAACCCGAACTTCATCTTTCTGCTTGAGAGCCTTAGGAAAAGTAGATAAAAGGAAATGATAGAGCAGCAAGTGTGTGTGTGAGTCAACTCATGCAGCCATCTTATCTGCTAATTTTCAAAGTGGACTTACACATGTAAGCCTGCTTTGGAAAGTATGGCTGAATTCTGAGTGTACAAAGTACTTCGGCCCTATTGGGCTCCAGCTACCTATTCAGCCCTGGTTTCATTTGAGCTGGAAGTACAAAGGAGCAGAAGGGAACTGCCAGGTGAAAAAATGGCATTGGTAAACCTTTGGTATGGCAGAAATCTGAGGATCAAGCTCCGAAAGTATTCCAAGGCTCTCAACAGAGATGAGGGTAGAATCAAAAGTGATGGAAAAGGGGAATGAGTACCAGCTGAGAATGAAGCGAAGAGGATTTCATCCTTTGAATTATTTAAGTGTTTAAAAAAAAAACCAACATCCAGTTTGAAATTGTAGAAAAGCCAGTGGAAATTTGACTAAAAATAGATGAAGGAAGTGCAGGAAAGGCTAAATAAAGTTGTATGTTGTCTTCATGCATAGAATAATTAAGACCAAGGTAAGGAAATCCCACAGCAGGCCGGTGGTCCGGGAAGTCTTTTCCCTGCATACCATGTAGGTGCAAAGCGGCAGGGATTTCAAAATCAGATTCCCACATGTATGTGTACAGAGCCCATCTGAATCCTCCCCCAGTGCCTCCCCTTTTTCCTGTATAGAGGAGAAGCAATTTTCAAAAGGGATATTTTTTCTGCGGGTAAACACCTGCTCACCCTTGGAAATCCCTTTGAAAATGTTCTCAAATGTCTGTCACACTCTAAACTCACTTGAACTGATACCGGAGGCTCTGCAATAGCTTTATGAACCATCTTGTAACTATCTTTTCCTGTAACAGGATCCTCCAAGGGAAAGCCTGACATTATAATCCGGTTTCAGCAAAAGAAATTCAAAACCGAGCCCCAGGGATGTGAGGAAGGAGGAAACCTGCCCATCCCAGGCACATGTGAGGAACTGCAGGAAGCAGGTGATGCAATTTGCATTAAAGCTTTTGATGGGCTGAGGATATAAACATTTCTTACAAAAATGTCACCTCCTCTACCTGGCAGGGAGAGAATGAGGCCTTCCAGTCAGGGACCCTGACTTCTACTCTTTGTTGCATGGATAATTTGTTCTATTTCTATTATTTCTGCTTTTTTTTCTTTTTCTTTTTAGGTCTCTCTGTTTGTTTTTACCATTTGTTCCTGTCCCTCTCCCATCCTCCCCTATGATTTAACTAGGACCCTTTGTCTTCCCAAAAGCACCTCCTCTTCTCTTGTCTCCTCCCTTCCATAGTCCTCCTCTCCTGTTTTCTCCCTTCCTTCCTATATCTCTCTGCCCTTTCACTTAATCTTTTCATCACATCCTGTCTCTCATCCACTCTGAATTTTCTCATTCTTCCTTTTATTCTTCACTATTAGCCTCTCGCTGCTGTTCCAGGATGCCAGTCCTTCCTCCCTCCTAGCAGCACATGGTTTGTGTTTTCTCTGGCAGCTGGAAGGAGGGAGGCAGGATGGCCCCCACTGCAGAGAGGCAGGATAACCTCTACTGGCAGCAGCAGAAGGAAGGGAAGCAGGTTAACCCTGTGACAGCAGCAGTAGTTGGGATATCCCTCGCTGGTAGCACAAGTTGGAGGGAAGTGGGATTCCACAGCAAAAGGCACAAACCAATACAGGTACAAACTTAGACTGTGAGCCCTCTGGGGACAGGGAATTACCTACAGTGCCTGAATGTAATCTGCTTTGGTGTGCCTGAAAGGCAGAATATAAATAACTAAATCAAATCATGGCCATGGTATTGTGGGAGGCCTGCTATGGTTCCTGTTTGCAGCACTGCTACATGGGTTTAACTTCTTCCACCAGGTTACTTAAACTGTCAGAGCTCACAGAATGCCCATCATCTCACTTTTAGCAAAATGTTATTTTTGTTGTCAATGTCCAAAACTGTTTAAAAGATGAAGATCCTTTTCCATTCTTCAAACAGGCAGTCACAATTATGTTCCTGACCTTACAGAAATCCTGAAAATAGAAGTGCCTAATCTCGACGACCAGTTCGAGGGAGAACAGGAGAGTATGGATATCAAGAATGGTGAGTGAAAAATTCCTTTATAATGAAATACTTGTGTGCTGGCTGTGGAGTATTTCAAATTTCATACATAGAGGGTGAATCTTATTACTGACTTTAAGTCATTAGAATTCATTTGTTTTAAACTGGCAGATCTGCAGTTCAGGGACCTGGATTGAGTATTGAAATACTTTGGTTGCTTTTGTGGATGACTTCAGAAGAGATTTAGGGGGTCATTTTCAAAGCGATCGCAGGCGAAAAGTCCCTTTTCGCCTGCGATCACTAAATGGGGGCAGAGTCGGCCCCGGAAGAGGAGGAGTCGGGGTGGCATTGGGGCTGACTCTCCAGAGGCATCGCTGGCGGCGAAAGGTAAGGACCCTTATCGCCATCAGTTTCGCACCAAATAACTACACCTTTTATGGTGTAGTTATTTGGTGCGAAAGCCGGCAGCCAGCACACCGCAGTGGTGTGCTAGCTGCGGGCTTTCACAGGCCCGCACCCCGCCTCGCCTCCCCCCTCCCGCCTGCCCCCTATTACTGCCGGATTTTCTAAGGTCTGCGACCTTAGAAAATCAAGGCCTTAGATTGCTTTTTTTCTGGGAAAAAAGATGTTAGTACTCACATGCAGGATCATCCTTGGGGAGTGAGAGGGAGCAACTGCTTAGGCCCCCACTCCCTAAGGGCCTGATTCACAAAGGAGTTTCTCCCATTCTGTGTCTATGGGAAAAATGTTTAATGATCAGGCCCTAAGATAGGCCTGGCCCCGGAGCCTATGAAATGACAACATTGCAGTTGCTACACCGATACCTAGAACATCAACTCATCTCTTATTGGGAAAAATAGAAAAAGCCAATCATGTCACAGAAACAATACACTAGCAGAATTCCTCACCTTGATCACACAGAACATGGACAGATCCTCACCAAATACAGAATAACTAACCACAAATTATAAACCAAAATAAGCAAAAACTGAACTGTAAATCCCAAGAAGCCACACTTTGTATACAATGCAACACTGAAGAAATAAAAACAAGTATGTTTTCTCCTGCACAGACGCTGCACATTCTCATTCCCAAAGCCAACATATTCGAGCCACAAACCAAAAGGGAAATGTAGTTCTGTCTCTGCTACGCATTTCCTATGCACAACTTAAACAGATAATTTAACTTTTATTTGCAGACAGCAGCTTCAAACTTTATTAACAGGCAAAACAAATAAAGTCTTACTGTGCATAAACTGGAGAGAACAGTGACCCGAGCAGTGTGGGTCACAGAAATAAAGACGGGTAAAATGAGGATTATTTTGCAGGGCTGGCCAGCAAACTGACTGAACACAATGAGGAAAACACCCAAGATCCTCTGCTTCCAAATCAGAGGTTAACCTTTTAGAACCGTTGCACTGAATTCAGCAGAAGCAGTGAACGTGCAGGCTGACCATTAGTTGGCAGTATAACTGAAACTAGGCAGAAAAAAGCATGAACAGTAGCATTAGCAACAGAACCAGGCTGCTGTGGAAGCAGGACAACAGTGAATAAATAGAAAACACCATTTTTGTCCTACCTTTGTTGTCTGGGCATTTTGGACTCAACCCCCTCTCACAAAAACAACAAAAGGGGTCGGCCCAAACATAAGACTTCCCCCTTTCTCCCCCATCTTGCTGGGGCCCACTCTGTCTCTCACCTTCTCAGCAGGCAGGCTAAATCCCCTGTTTCCTAGGGTCCCAGCATCAGTCCTCTTCTCTACCCTACTTCCCTGCCCAAGCAGCAGTCTTTCTTCCCCTAGTCCCTTTCTCTTACTTCAGTTCTCTGGCCACTCCAGGAGAGAGGGGATGCCAGCATGGCCATTTGGCTAGGGCCTACAGTGTTCAAGGGGCCTACTTTTGTTGGGCAAAATTAAAAAAAGCTAAATATATCTGTTTCTAACATGTATAATAAAAATTTCAATTGTAATTGAAGAATTTGCTTACAAAAAAGCTTGTAAAGCCTTCTTAAATAAATACAAATTATTTGGGAAATTTAGAAAACGATTT
The DNA here is from genome assembly GCF_901001135.1 of Rhinatrema bivittatum. Classification (NCBI taxonomy): domain Eukaryota; kingdom Metazoa; phylum Chordata; class Amphibia; order Gymnophiona; family Rhinatrematidae; genus Rhinatrema; species Rhinatrema bivittatum. The sequence continues at coordinate 436,257,409 of NC_042615.1, read as the reverse complement.
CTCTCAAGTATCACAGCAGAACCTTACATAGGGGCCTACATTTCTTAGCTGGCACGGGCCTAATTCCTGCTCTCTCCCGCCCTGTCTCTGGTACAGAGTTATCACTTTTCCTTGGGAGCAGCACTCCATCTCTTCTAGATAACTATAAAGGCTCTTCAAGCCAATGAGAAGAGACTGCACTCATGACGCTGGGGACACTGTGCAGTTACAGCTCCGCTTTGGTGTCTCCTGCATTCTTCAGGGGTCGGTGATTGGCTGATGCAGCTTGTGCCTCCCGTACTCTCCTGCAGGCCTGAAGGGATTGGCTGGTGACGCCAGCAGTCTCCTGTGAACCCACACAGCAGAAAGGACACGAGGAGAGGGAGGGGAGATGATGCTGGACACATGGATGTTTTTGGAGGGGAACTGCAGGGCAGTTCAAGCAGGTGGTAGAAAAAATGCTAGTGCTCCATATATATCACCTGGAAAAAAGTTCTGGAATGTACAGCAGCCATAAATGTAAAGCCTACAAGAGCCTACAGAGAGTGTGTGTGTGGGGGGGGGGGGGGGGGGGGGGGAGTCTAGGTGAACTTATGGAAGTGTGGTTAAAACTGTTGATTAAAAGTACATTCATAAGTATTTTCATAAGTGATGTATGTGTATATTTTATTTATTTATTTATTTGTTTGTTTGTTTATTTTATATATTTGTTACCTGCCCTTCCATTGCTCAGGGCGGGGTATAATAAAACTCACAATATGTAAAAACAAACAATTACATTATTAAGTACTTTATGAATTTTTTAGCCTTCATGCATAAATTGTGGTAGTTCTCTGCAGATGTTACAATTATTTTGCTTGTAAAATATGTGTGTGTGTAAAATAGGTATAGAATGTTATGGTTTGTGGGTTGGTGGACCCTTGGCTCGTGGTATGAGTTGATACAACCTGTGGGGAGGAGCTCCACAGGTCCACACCAACGGGAGGCGAGGTCCACAGACATACCCAGGGCAGGGAGCTCTGGGTATGACTGTGGAGAAGTCCTGAGGAGCCAGGAGAGATTCCCCAGTAGACAAGCGGCTGCCGATAATACCTTGACTGAGAACACGGAGGGGAAGGCGCCAGGCAGGCCATAGAGTGGGAGGCTTGAGACTGGTGTGCAGGAGGAGTGGCGGAGACACTTTCCCTAGGGGAGGAGCTGCAGAGCGAGGGAGGTGCGGCTGCAGTGACGCAGGCTCACTCATGGAGCAGGGAAGCCCGAGTCAGGTCTCCGATGAATGCATAGGTAGAACCCGAAGAGCGGGGAGCACAGGCAGTCTCTGTATGATAGAGAAGCACACGCAGTCTCTGTATGATAGAGAAGCACAGCCCTGAGAAGCGGGGAAGTGCTGGTAGTCTCATAGCACTTAGACACGAACCGAGGAGCAGGGAGGCGTGGGCTGTCACGGTAAAGCACAAGGACACTGTCCCAAGGAGTGGGACGGTGATGAGAGTCTCTTGAGAAGTAGGGAGATGCAGCCCCGAGGAGTGGGGAAGCGCCGACAGTCCAGACAGTACGTAGGCAGAACCCCGATGAGTGGGGAAGCGCTAGAGTAACTCCCTAGTGGTAAGGGTGTTCCAAGAGGCAACCCCAAGGAGCGGGGAGCCTTGCAGAGTAGGACTTCAGGAAGTGTGGGGCCAGCCCGAGGAGTGGGGAAGGCCAGGAGACAAGGTCCCCAATAGAGTGCTACTGGCCCCCGAGGAGCGGGTTCCAGATAGAGTCCAAGGTCCAACGGAGTCCAACAGCGTAGCCACCGGAACACGGAACAGGAGTTAGTAGAGACGTACGGAACTTGTTGCCAAGTTGGCTAGCTGAGGGTGAAGGTGGAGCTTAAGTACCTTGATCCAATGACATCATCAAGCAGGGACGCCCCCGAGGTTCCCGCCGAAGAAGCTTCAAAGGAGGGCCTGATGACACGCACACATGCCTAGGAAGGCCCAGAGACCACGTAGCTGGCGGTGGCGCCTCAGCAGCCATGAGGAGCCATGAGGAATGCGGCGGTGGAGAATGGCCTGTGCCGCGAGCAGACCCGAGGAGGGCAGGAGAACGGTGCAGTATGTAAGTAAGTGAGGTCGCAGCCATCTGCGACCGATGGGCATAACATAGAATGTAGGTGGTTCCCTGCATTAAAATATAAGCATGTATGTGCATGCTTTTGGGGCAGAGTTGTAGCATTTTATAAACTGTGCAGCTCCGACCACACAATTTATAAATTTAGCCTTTTCAGAGGCTCCAATTTATGCGCCTTTGGGCATACTGTTGAAAATTGCCTTCTAAATGGTTTAATTTTGTTTTTAATGTTTGTATTGTTAGGATTCTTTTGGACTTTACAAAACTATTTACATGCTTAAAACCCAGTTTTAGATGTGTACATGGCTGTACTAAAATAGTCCAGGGCTAAGTTATAAAAGCACACATGTAACTTGGTTACTTGCCTGCCTTTAAGCAAACTGCAGAGATGGCATTGTCGGGGGTGGCAGGGGTGCTGTTAGAACTTAGGCACATACTTTTTTGATTTAAAAAAATATGGGCCGGATTTTAAAAGCCCTGGATTTACGCGTGTAGGGGGGGTTACGCGCGCCGGGCCTATTTTAAAAAGGCCTGGCGACGCGCGTAAAGCCCTGGGTCGCTGGAAGTCCCAGGGCTTGCAAAAAGGGGTGGTCTGGGGGCGGGGCCATTGCTGCTGTGTCGAAGGATCGGGTGCCGGCAAGCTGCCGGTGCGTGCTACTTGCACCTGCCCAGAGGAGGCGCAAAAGGTATAACACCTTTGGGGGGTTTAGAGTAGGGCTAGGGGGGAAAGGTTAGGGGAAAGGGTGGGAAGGTCAAGCTAGGGGGAAGGAAATGGGGGAAGGCAGCGCGGCTCGACGTGCGCAAGGTGCACAATTGTGCACCCCCTTGCGTGCGCCGACCCCTGATGTTATAGCCTGCGCGCGCAAGATATAAAATCAGGTGTACATGTGCGCGTGCCGGCTAGCGTGCACACATGTTCGCCCCCATGCACCCTTTTAAAATCTACCCCTGTGTGCATACTTTACCCCACATAAGTTACACCCTGTTTGGAGCAAGTGTAACTTTGTGCAAGGTATAATTTGTGCGTCTATTTGGCCAATTACCCGAGTATTTTCAAATCAAACCTATGCACGCAAGTTCCCTTTGAAAATTCTCAGTAAAGTCTGCATGTAGATTTTATAACTCCCCTATACAGGGAGCTATAAAATTACCCTCTGTATGTTCATTTTAGAAAGGTATTTCTAAATCAAAAATAATAAGATCCAGAATAAATCCTAGATCTCTAGCAGGGCATTCCAGAGTTTTGGTCAGTGACTAATCAAAGCGAAGGGATATATTGCAGAGACTAGAGATGAGGATTAGAGCCACAGAATCTGCTGGATGAGATCAGACATAATCTGTTTCCCTCTGTTCATGTGCTGTTGCCCACTTATACCTGTCTGCAAGCAACACCAAGTCCTGTTATTTATTTATTTTATTTATTTAAGACTTTTATATACCGACTTTCTTGATACAAATCAAATCAACTCGGTTTACATCGAACTAAGCAGTTAACCATAACCAATTAACAAAAGACAAAATTTGATGAAGCATAAAGTTACATTATAACAAGGGAGCAAAAACTGGGGATAGGAAAAAAAGGGGGGAGAACAGAGATAGTTTACTATATACAGGTGGAGTTGTGGGAGGGAGGCAAGGAGCCAATATCGTTATGATGTATTAGCGAGTCTTAGTGCTAGTTTAATTACGGTGGAGATGGGAACAGTTCTGAGTCATGCTGGGAACAGTACTGAGTCATACTATTGGACTAGGAACAGGGAAAGGCTCGACCGAAAAGCCATGTCTTGAGTTTCTTTTTAAAAGTTAGGAGACAGGTTTCCTGCCTGAGGTCCGGGGGCATGGAGTTCCAAATGGAGGGACCTATTGTTGAAAATGCCCGGTCTCTGATGTTTGAGTGGTGCACCACTTTGATAGGGGGAACGTGTAAGGATCCTTTGTAGGCTTCCCTTAAGGGTCTGGCTGTAGAGTGAAGTTTGAGAGGGTGTAGCAGGTCAAGAGGTGTCTGGTGGTGAATGTTTTTGTGAATAATTGTAAGTGATTTATGTAGAATCCTAAAGTTTACTGGGAGCCAATGGAGATCTTTTAATATGGGCGAGATGTGCTCTCTCCGATTAGTATTTGTCAGGATTCTCGCCGCCACATTTTGAAGCAGCTGGAGGGGTTTTATTGTAGTAGCAGGAAGACCTTGCAAGATGGAGTTGCACTAATCGACCTTAGAGAACAGGATGGCTTGGAGGACCGATCTTAAATCATGATGGAAGAGAAGCGGCTTGAGTTTTTTGAGTACCTGTAGCTCGTAGAAGCACTCCTTCGTGGTGTGGTTTATAAATTTCTTTAGGCTCAGGTGACTATCTATTATGACTCCAAGGTCTCTTGCGTGGGAAATTTGTGTGTTGGTGTGTAGCTTTTGATGGAAGGGACTACCTTCTGGGGTGATGAGCAGGAGTTCAGTCTTGTTAGTGTTAAGCACCAGGTTGAGGCTTGAGAGGTAGAGGTTGATCGTTTGCAAGTGAGAATCCCATATTTTGAGGGCTGAATCCAGTGAACTAGATATGGGGATTAAAATTTGAACGTCGTCTGCATATATGTAGAACTTCAGATTTAATTTTGAGAGTAAATGGCAGAGAGGGAGTAGGTAGATATTGAACAGAGTGGGCGATAATGAGGAGCCTTGGGGGACTCCGAATGGGGAGTTAGTGCGAGGAGATTCTTTGTTATTGATTTTTACCTTGTAGCCTCTGTTGCTAAGGAAAGAGTCGAACCATTTATCACAAGCAGATTGTGATAAATTGCAGGAAGACCTTGTGAGACTGGAAAATTGGGCATCCAAATGGCAGATGAAATTTAATGTGGATAAGTGCAAGGTGATGCATATAGGGAAAAATAACCCATGCTATAATTACACGATGTTGGGTTCCATATTAGGTGCTACAACCCAAGAAAGAGATCTAGGTGTCATAGTGGATAACACATTGAAATCGTCGGTTCAGTGTGCTGCGGCAGTCAAAAAAGCAAACAGAATGTTGGGAATTATTAGAAAAGGAATGATGAATAAAACGGAAAATGTCATAATGCCTCTGTATCGCTCCATGGTGAGACCGCACCTTGAATACTGTGTACAATTCTGGTCGCCGCATCTCAAAAAAGATATAATTGCGATGGAGAAGGTACAGAGAAGGGCTACCAAAATGATAAGGGGAATGGAACAACTCCCCTATGAGGAAAGACTAAAGAGGTTAGGACTTTTCAGCTTGGAGAAGAGACGACTGAGGGGGGATATGATAGAGGTGTTTAAAATCATGAGAGGTCTAGAACGGGTAGATGTGAATCGGTTATTTACTCTTTCGGATAGTAGAAGGACTAGGGGACACTCCATGAAGTTAGCATGGGGCACATTTAATACTAATCGGAGAAAGTTCTTTTTTACTCAACGCACAATTAAACTCTGGAATTTGTTGCCAGAGAATGTGGTTCGTGCAGTTAGTATAGCTGTGTTTAAAAAAGGATTGGATAAGTTCTTGGAGGAGAAGTCCATTACCTGCTATTAAGTTCACTTAGAGAATAGCCACTGCCATTAGCAATGGTTACATGGAATAGACTTAGTTTTTGGGTACTTGCCAGGTTCTTATGGCCTGGATTGGCCACTGTTGGAAACAGGATGCTGGGCTTGATGGACCCTTGGTCTGACCCAGTATGGCATTTTCTTATGTTCTTATGTTCATCTGAGGGCGGGTCCTGTGACTCCTATGTCTGATAACCGGTTTATAAGGGTAGTATGATTTACGGTGTCGAAAGCCGCTGAGATATCCAGAAGAGCTAAGAGGAAGGACTGTCCTTTGTCAATGCCAGTGTATAGCTGACCTAGGAGCGAGATGAGGAGAGTTTCAGTGTTGTGTTCTTTTCGGAATCCATATTGTGAAGGGTGTAGAATATTATGTTCCTCCAGGTAATTTGAGAATTGGTTATTTACAATTTTCTCCATGATCTTGGCTACAAACGGCAGATTTGATATGGGACGATAGTTGTTGGGATCATTCGGGTCCAGGTTTGGTTTTTTGAGAATAGGTTTCAGGGTGGCCAGTTTGAGAGCATCCAGGAAGTTCCTTGTGAGAAGGAGCAGTTGATAATATCTGCTAGATGTTTAGAGAAAGATTCTGGTATGAGAATCAAGAGTTTGGATGGGATTTGGTCTAGAGAGTGAGAAGAGTGTTTCATTCTTTTTATCAGGGTTTCCACCTCTATAGCGTAGGTGGGATCAAAGGATTCCAAACCAACCTCTAGGTTCGGGGGAAGGGGGGATCTGGAGGCAGCATGTTAAGGTTAGTAGGTAATCTAGCCAGAGTATTGGAGATTTTGTTCTGGAAGAATAAGGCCAGATCATGGGCTTTTGATTGGGCTAGGTCATCGGGGATTCTAGGGGGGGCAGTCTTGGTGAGTTCCGAAATGTACGAGAAGAGAGCCTTCGCATCGAAGATCATATCATGGATACGGTGGGCGTAGAAATCCCTTTTTGTTTGTAGCGTTGCTGTTCTGTATTGGTGGAGAGCGGCTTTGTATGAGGTTAGGGAGTGAGAGTTGGGGTTCTTCCTCCATTCCTTTTCTTTCCGTCTCAGGCCTTGCTTTTGGGCGCGGAGCTCCTTTGAGAACCATGGCTGCTTGTTATTTTGAGAGGGGTTAAAATTTTTTGTCGACAGTGGGCATAAGTTGTTGGCAATAGTTTCTGTGATGTTTTGCCAAGAGAGGAAGGCTGCATTGGGGTTTGATAGATCCAGGTTAGTAAGTTCTTTGATCAGCGAGTTGCTGATGCTTCTGATGGGCAGGGTTTCCTATAGTGGAGGGTGGAGAGCTGAGGGGGTGCAGACAGTCTTGTCATTGATATGAGGGTGGAGGAGATCAAGAAATGGTCTGACCATGGGACCGGGAGGCAAAGAGGGGGGGAGAGAGGGGTGAGGCTGGTGATTGTGAAGATAAGGTCGAGAGTGTGACCTGCTTTATGTGTGGGTTGGTTGACAAGTTGTTTGAAGCCCATGTCCGAAAGGGAGGATAAAAAGGCTTCACAGTTGGAAGATTGAGGCTTGGCGTCTATGTGTAGATTAAAGTCCCCAAGGATAATGGCTGGTGAATCCAAGTTTAAGTATTTTGCAATGATTTCCACTATAGGGGAGGCATCTAGGTCTAGTAATCCAGGGGGGGCATATGTGAGGAGGATTTGGAGAGATTTGGATTTGAATAGGCCCACCTCTAGTTTTGGTATTGTGTTGATAGGTTGTAGGGTGAGATTAATCCCTTTTTTGACAGCCAGAAGACCTCCCCCTTTTTTCATTTGTCTAGGGATGGAGAAGACATCATACATCTGGGTAGGAAGTTGATTTGTCAGGACAGTGTCTGTAGGCTTCAGCCAAGTCTCTGTGATGGCACAGATGTCTGGTTTGGCGTCAAGCAGGTGGTCGTGTAGAATGTGGGTTTTTTGGTGATTGATTGGGCATTGCATAGTGATAGAGTGAATAGAGCAAGTCCAAGGAGTTGAGTAATAGGGGAGATCATGACTGGGGTGAGATTTCTGCGAGATATAGGATGGTATCGCAGCGGAGGCTTCATCTTGAGGGAAGTACTGTGATATAGTATGGGTATTGAGTATCCTAGCATCCTAATTGGATTATTGTAATTGCTTGGACCAGATTTGTCAGCAGTGGTTATCCTATGGCCTGAGGGGATATGATGAGTTGTGGATATGGTCTATGAGGGGGGTAAGATTGGTGAAGCGTAGCGGTGATGTTCCGTAGTTGGACGAATGCTGGGGTGGTTGGACGATTGCTGGAGTGGCTGAGCGGATGCTGGATGGATGATGGAGTGGCTGGATGACTGCTGGATGGAAGATGGAGAGGATGGGTGGTTGTTGGAGAGGCTGGGCGAATGTTGGGGGGAGAGCTGATGTAGGAGTGCTTGAGGTCGGTGTGTGTAGAAATTCCGGTTGATGTAGAATGTGTAGTTGCAGCTTCTATGGTCTGGTGCGCACGAAGGGGCGCACAAAGGGGCAGGCCCCTTTGTCGCGAGCCTTTGTCGCGCGGCGCCTGGAGGGAATGCTGGGGTTTAAAGCCCCTGAAGAAGCCTCCCTATTGGTCCTCGGCTTCCTTCTCGCTGATTGGGTGATCCTTGGGGTGGAGGCGGAGCGTGAGGTCCGCGAAGGACGTTGGGTCGGCGCGGTGCGGCGAGCCTCGTGGCCAGTGGGGGAGACAGAGGAGGCAAGTGATGTTTTGCAGGCCTTACCCCGACGGGCTCTCGCACCGGCTGCGCAGGCCCAGGCTCCCACCCCAGTCCGGTCGTCCGCTTCGGGTTCCGGGTCCGGGCATGTGGGAAAAGGGCGCTTGGAGGGAGTGCTGGGGTTTAAAGCCCCTGAAGAAGCCTCCCTATTGGTCCTCGGGCTTCCTTCTCGCTGATTGGGTGATCCTCGGGGTGGAGGCGGAGCGAGAGGGCCGCGAAGGACGTCGGGTCGGCGCGGTGCGGCAAGCCTCGTGGCCGGTTATGTGTCATATGGAGCTTTACCCAAGAAAATGTCTTTAAATAATCATATAGGAATATTCCCTGTATATGTTCTCTTTCACATAATCATCCTGGGTGATTTTAGTATTCCAATAGACTTAGAGCCCAATGGATCGGCAGCTAATTTTATCTCATTTATGCTAGCTGAAAAAGTAAGGAATCTGGGAGTAATAATGGACCCAGAAATCAACCTGAAGCAACACATATCTATAAAAGTAAGAGAAGGCTACGCAAAACTTATGGTCCTCAGATGATTGAAACCATTACTCACACCCGCCCACTTCAGAACAGTATTGCAAACACTTATCTTTTCCAGCACTGACTACTGCAATACACTCTTACTAGGACTCCCAAACACATCGATAAGACCACTCCAGATACTTCCAAATACTGCAGCCAGAATACTGATGGGAAAAAAGAGGAGGGACCATATAACTGAAACTCTAGCAGACTTACATTGGTTACCCATCGAATACAGGATAAAATACAAGGCCTTATGTACCATACACAAACTAATATATGATAAAGAAGCAGACTGGCTAAACACAGCCTTACGAGTACACGTTCCACAAAGAAACCTCCGCTCAGCAAACAAAGCACTACTAACAATCCCTTCAGTAAAATCAGCAAAATTAACCCAAGAGAGAGAAAGGGCTTTATCATTGGCTGGGCCCATACTATGGAACACGATGCCCCCTGAACTCAGATTACAGAATAATCTCAAAACCTTTAAGAAAAATTTAAAAATATGGCTCTTTAAAAAAGCCTTCACTAAAGAGTGTGGAGGGTAGAGATTGAAAGTACAGAGTAATGCAGATGAGAATGAATTTACTCAATCCTACATTTAAGAAGTAATATCTCAAAGAGATAGTAACTCATTAATATACTGGACTTGACCAACATTACTCAAATAATGATTTTATTTATGAAATTGTAACCGAACTTTATTGGCACCTGTTAGAATATACGATATCCTAGATTTACTAACCTTAGTCTATGTGCCTATTTGTAAACCGTTGCGATGGTATATATCTTAGCGATGGTATAGAAACGTTTTTAAATAAATAAATAAAAATAAAATAAATAAAATAAGATTTTACCCCAAAATAAAGCTTTACTGTCAAACTTTCAATAATACAGTTTATTAATTATCAGTTAAGTCAAAAATATGTAACTTAAAAATGTCTTATAAGTTTAAGTATAATGCCTTTCAAACCTAGATCATTAAATAGAACCAAAAAATAGTACTGACAAAAATCAAAGAAATCACAATCACATTAACACTGTTGGGAAACCAAACCAACACATATACATATACACATATAAGACAAACAACATACTACAAAAACTACCCAAAAAAAGACAAAAGGGGCAAAAAACCAGAAGAAAATCCCAAAATATCAAGAGGCAAAATAAACCTCAGAAAAGGAAGAAGGGGAGGAGAAAATCACAAAAACTGTTAAAAGGTATCAATGAATGGACTGTAAAGTTAAGGTTTCAAAATCCAGTTTGCCTGGATTGCAAACTGGTTGACGGACAGACGACAATGTGTGATGGTAAATGGAACTTACTGTTAAGAGAGAGCAGTGTTGAGTGGAGTGCCGCAAGGATCGGTGTTGGGACCGGTCCTGTTCAATATCTATGTGAACGACATAGCTGATGAGATAGAAGGTAAGGTTTGTCTGTTTGCGGATGACACTAAGATCTGCAACAGAGTGGACACGCCAGAAGGAGTGGAGAAAATGAAACGGGATTTAAGGAAGCTGGAAGAGTGGTTGAAGATATGGCAGCTGAGATTCAGTGCCAAGAAGTGCAAAGTCATGCATATGTGGTGTGGAAATCCGAAAGAACTGTATTCGATTGGGGGGGGGGGGGGTGAAGGGCTGATGTCTACGGAGCAAGAGAGAGACCTAGGGGTGATAGTGTCTAATGATCTGAAGTCGGGGAAACAATGTGACAAGGCGATAACTAAAGCCAGAAGAATGCTGGGCTGCATAGAGAGGAATATCGAGTAAGATAAGGGAAGTGATTATCCCCTTGTACAGGTCCTTGGTGAGGCCTCACCTGGAGTACCGTGCTCAGTTCTGGAAACCGTATCTACGAAGGGATAGAGACAGGATGGAGGCGGTCCAGAGAAGGGCGACCAAAAAGATGGAGGGTCTTCATCAAATGTCTTGAGGAGAGATTGAAGAATCTAAATATGTACACCATGGAGGAAAGGAGGAGCAGAGGTGATATGATACAGACTTTCAGATACTTGAAAGGTTTTAATGATCCAAAAATAATGACAAACCTTATCCGTCGGAAAAAAATCAGCAGAACCAGGGGTCACGATTTAAAACTTCAGGGAGGAAGATTCAGAACTAATATCAGGAAGTATTTCTTCATGGAGAGGGTGATGGATGCCTGGAATGCCCTTCCGGAGGAAGTGGTGAAGACCAGAACTGTGAAGGAATTCAAAGGGGCATGGGGTAAACACTGTGGATCCATAAAGTCTAGAGGATGTGTATGAAGAGTGGGTGGCTCGCGGGAATGACGGCTACTACCGGAGATAATACCCTTATTCAATAAACATACACAGTTATGCGACTCCAACATTGCTCTAAGCTTCAACGGCAAGAGGTAATGTGGGGGAAAAAAAAGGATTTCCATTCACAAAAAAGCAGGGAGTAGCTTGCTTGTTACAGCGGATACTACTCCAAACCAAATAAGCCTGATACTTCACTTTCAATGCATATCCAGCATAGCTCTCTGCTTCAACGGCAAGGGAGAAAGACTGATACTTCACTTTCAATGCATATTACTCTCTGGTTCAACGGCAAGGGAGAAAGTCTGATACTTCACTTTCAATGCATATCCAGCATGGCTCTCTGCGTCAATGGCAGGGGGAATGAAGAAAAGTGGATCTATATACAGACAACAACCAAAAAGGACTGAATTACATAGTCGGGGTAAACAAGCATGGGTGTAGCTTGCGTATTGTGGCGGTTACTATCCCTAACTAATTAAGCTAGATATTTCACTTAGATGCAGTTCCAACACTGCTCTCTACATTAATGGAGGGGGGAAGGGAAACAGAACCAAAAGGTTACTAAGGGCCAAGAGTAACAGATAAGTATGAGAGAAAAAAAGTGCGAAAGCTTGCTGGGCAGACTGGATGGGCTGTTGATCTTCTTCTGCCATGATTTCTATGTTTCTATGTTTCAAAACATAATCCAAATGTATTGCAAACAATTCAATCAGTGGTAGTCGCTGGTAAATTAATCCATTCTTCTTCAAAGAAACCAAACATGTTTTGCCGAATCAGGCTTCTTCAGGAGTACCCATATAGTTGTTCCACAAATCATACAGTAAGTTTGAAGAGCATATTAATGTACCCCAGCAGCATCCTCACTAAAAAGAAAAAGAAAAATATTAAAGTACATAAGACCTCCAGAAAGTTTATAAAAAGGGCCTTCCCTGTACGTACCCGGATCAGTCCAGACTCCTGGGTTTTGCCTCCCCTCCAGCAGATGGAGACAGAGAAGTTTTGACAGACTTGGCTATATATACCCAGATGCCACCCACAGTCTGTCTGTATTTCTCTGTCTCCAGCAGATGGTGGAGGTGCAAAACTCACAGTCTGTACTGGTTATTTGGTAAAAAAAAAAAAAATATATATATATATATGGTGCCGGCCCGAGGGTGTGGTCGAGGCCTCCAGACCAGCCCCCGGGTCGAGTGATGCGTGCCAGCAGCCCGCAGGCGCGCGCAGATTTACGCCTGCTTTCAGCAGGCGTAAATCTGCCAACAAAGGTAGGGGGGGGTTTAGATAGGGCCGGGGGGGTGGGTTAGGTAGGGAAAGGGAGGGGAAGGTGTGGGGGGGGGGGGGGTGGGGTGGAAAGAAAGTTCCTTCCGAGGCCGCTCTGATTTCGGAGCGGCCTCGGAGGGAACAGGCAGCGCACTTTGTCAAACGCCTTCTGAAAATCCAAGTATACTATATCTACCGGTTCACCTTTATCCACATGTTTATTAACTCCTTCAAAAAGTGAAGCAGATTTGTGAGGCAAGACTTGCCCTGGGTAAAGCCATGCTGACTTTGTTCCAATAAACCATGTCTTTCTATATGTTCTGTGATTTTGATGTTTAGAACTCTTTCCACTATTTTTCCTGGCACTGAAGTCAGGCTAACCGGTCTGTAGTTTCCCGGATCACCCCTGGAGCCCTTTTTAAATATTGGGGTTACATTTGCTATTCTCCAGTCTTCAGGTACAATGGATGATTTTAATGATAATTTAATTTAAAAACTTTTCTATACCGTTGCTAAGTTAAATACCATCGCAATGGTTTACATGTAGGCACATATTTAATGAGGGTAAAAGCATACTATAGTACATTCTAACAGGTGCCGTTAAAGGTTCGGTTACAATATATCATTAGACATAGACATTTAGTGAAGTAGTTCATGACCAGTTGTACCAAGGTACTTACACGGGTAGTTTTATCACACATAGTATTATAGTTATGTTTGTTGTGGTGTAGAGTTCATAAACTAATCTATTGTAAAATTCTATGTACTGTGTGTCTGTGCCTTTCTGTCTTTTCCTGAATAATTTCTCTCTATTCTTTTGTCTCTTTGTAAAATGCTTGTTTAAAAAGCCATGTTTTTAAACTTTTCTTGAATGTCTTTAGATCACGTTGTAGTCTGATCTCTGGAGGCATTGTGTTCCAGATTATGGGTCCTGCTAGTGATAGGGCTCTTTCTCTCACTTGGGTCAGTCTTGCTGTTTTAACTGATGGAATGGTTAGGAGTGCTTTATTTGCTGATCGGAGATTCCTGTGTGGCGTGTGTACCCATAATGCTGTGTTTAGCCAATCTGATTTCTCATCATAAATTAGTTTGTGAATGATACATAGGGTTTTGTATTTAATTCTGTGTTCAATTGGTAGCCAATGTAACTATGCTAGGGTTTCAGTTATATGGTCCCGCCTTCTTTTTCCGGTTAGTATTCTAGCTGCTGTGTTCTGTAGTATTTGCAGTGGTCTTAATGTCGTATTTGGTAGTCCTAGCATAAGGGCATTGCAGTAGTCTGTGCTGGAGAAAATTAGTGCCTGTAGTATTGTTCGGAAGTCATTTTGAGTTAGTAGTGGTTTAAGTTTTCTGAGTACCATAAGCTTTGCATAACCTTCCTTTACTTTTAGTGATATGTGTTGTTTCAGATTGATTTCAGGGTCTATAATTATTCCCAGGTTACGTACTTTTCCAGTTAGTTCAATTTTCTGGTTGTCTTTGAGAATTATTGAGGTTTGACTGATTTCAGAATTTTTTCTTTCTAAGTGTCGAAATTCTGTTTTATCAATATTAATTACAAGTTCCATTTCTGTCAGTAGTTGTTTTATAATGCTTAGATACATGTTGGCTAGGTTTAATGTTTCCTCTAAAGTGTCGTCTATGGGTAGAATTAGTTGGATGTCGTCGGCATAAATGTAGTGGATAATTCCTAGTCCTGCAAGTAGGTGGCATAATGGCAGCATGTATATGTTAAAAAGGGTCGCAGATAGTGCTGATCCCTGTGGAACTCCTGTTTTGAGATTAATTTTTTCTGATACTGTTTTGTTGATCTGAACTTGGAAAAACCTGTTTTTTAGATATGAACTGAACCATTTTAATGTTTGGCCGTGTAATCCGATTTCTTCCAGTCTATTTAGTAGTATTTTATGGTTTACTGTGTCAAAGGCTGCCGATAGGTCAAGCATTAGTAGAATATAGTGTTTACCACTATCAAAGCCTCTCAGAATGTTATCTGTTAGAGAGAGGAGAAGAGTCTCAGTGCTGTAGTGTTTTCGAAAACCGTGTTGAGATGGGTACAGTATGTTATTGTTATCCAGGTGTTCAGCTAGCTGTTTCTGTACTGTTTTTTCGATTAGTTTAGCTATTAAAGGAAGATTTGATACTGGTCTGTAGTTGTTTAGGATAAGGGGATCACTGTTTTTTTTCTTAATTATTGGTTTTATTATTGCTCCTTTCAGTATATCTGGCATTGTTCCTTCTTCTAGGGTTAGGTTTATGATTTTAGTCAGTGTATGGGCGACTATGTTAGCTGATTTCTTCAGTTCAATTGTAGGTATTGTGTCAATTTTGTGTGGGGCGGGGTTTACATTTTTTAGCATCTGTTCCACTTCCATTTCAGATATCTCAGTGACAGATGTCCATGGGTTGATATCCCTTTTTTGCATTTTAATTTCTTGGTTGGCAGTATTTGGAAGTTTGTCTCTTAATTTAGTGATTTTGTCACTGAAAAATTTGGCAATTTCATTACATTTTGTTTCTGGTAGGTTTTGTGTTGATTCCTGTTTGTCACTGGTTAGGTTTGAAACTATTGAGAATAGTGTTCTTGGATTATTTGCAAATTTTTCTATTTTATTGCTGAAATATTCTCTCTTAACATTGAGTATTAGCTGTTTGTAGAAAGCTAGATGCTTTCTGTATTTAGTTAGGTTCTCGGATGTTTTATATTTTCTCCATTTTCATTCCAATGCTCTTAGAGTCCTTTTTGTATCTTTTAGGTACAAATTTTTACTAATAGGTCTGAAATTTCATTTTTTAGTTCCTTCAGAACCCTGGGGTGTATACCATCCGGTCCAGGTGATTTACTACTCTTCAGTTTGTCAATCAGGCCTACCACATCTTCTAGGTTCACCGTGATTTGATTCAGTCCATCTGAATCCATGAAAACCTTCTCCATTACGGGTACCATAAAAAGAATATGGCTGTGAAAATAGAGAATATGGAGAACCAAATGAAGAATCGGAATTTGAGATTTATAAACTTTCCACAAGTGCCGTTGAGTTCCCCTAGAGAGATCTTCAAGAAATATCTTCGGGAGGTTTTGAAAATCGATGAGTCAGCTATGCCATCTCTTTCAAAGATTTTCTATTTGCCACGAGTGAGAAACCCAACGGAGCAGAGAGAGGACCCTGATGCGGAGATCCAGAGAAGGGAACCTCCTTTGGATATCTCGGCAATATTAGAGACATCAGATACTGAACAAGCATTACCTGCAACTCTAATAGTGACATTGGCGTTAGAGCCAGACAAGGAGTGGTTGTTTAGGATGTGTTTAAGAAATGTTGTATTTCTCGGCTGTAGGGTAAGAGTATTCCCCGATGTCTCTAAAGATACTCAAAAAAAGCTTTCCTCCTTATGTTGTCAGGTGGGAGAGCTTTCTTTCTTAAATTCCCATGCACATGCATAATTAAATATGCGAGTAATACATATATATTTTTTGAACCCCCCAACTGACTCAATTTCTTATTGGGAAAACGTATGAAACCTATAGTGACAGTACCTGTGCTATTAGTACATTTACTTCCCCATCCATGTCCAAGATAGTAAACCCATAGAGAGGAAATCAATAAATGTGCTGCAGGGTTTTTTTTTATCAATGATTTCTAACCATCCCCTCATTGTAAAAGATAGGGAGTTGGATTTCTTTTATATCAGAAGTATTGCAACTATTAATAGGAGAAATAATATTTTTTAAATGGAAAACATGAGTTTGATTAATAAAACATATGTGTAGGTGTAGTATTGTTACAAAAACAGTCTGAGCAATTCCAGGTCTTTGGCATAGTCCTGGTACCATTGGAATATACCTTAATAGTAGTATTCTTACACTTAAGTCCAGTGGAGGATACATTTGTTTGTGTCTTAATCTATCGAGCACATAAACTTGCAGTAGAGTCAGATGACTGCATTGGGAAATATTGACAATCGGTGGCAGTAGTAATAGAGGTGGCAGTCTTATTCATTGAATCAAGAAGTGGGATGAAATGACCCACAACTTTTTGCCTAGACTGCATGCAGATCCAACAGTTAGTTAAGCTAAAAGAATTGGCCCTGGTCATAGTTGGAGCAATATAGGTGTTTGTAAGGTGTGGACAGGCCAATGGTACACCACTGAACAGAAAACAAATTATAGAAATGCCATGGTGTGATCTTGAATCACAATCGGCTCGATCCAGTAAGGCCGCGGTAAAAACAGTGAGGTAGTGTCAGGCGCACCCTTCCTCCCCGCACGCACAGTTCTCTTCACTAACTCCCCGATACTCTCCTCTAATCGCATGCAAATGCATGCCGCGGCTGTGAAGCGTTAGGGAAGGGTTATGCCCGCGCAACCCATTTTACTGTATAGGCGCTGTAACAGCGCCTATACAGTAACCTGGGTGCGCTGGTACCTGTCATTTCAAATGACATTTGAAATGACAGGCACCAGGAAGTGTAAAAAAGTTTAAAAAGTGTAAAAAACAAAAAACCTGTGTGTTATATAAAAAAATAAAACAATTTTAAATACCTGTCGGAGGGCCGTGGGTCCAGGTGGCCGGTGGGCGGCGGGCAGCCATCAGCGGCATCCGGTAGTCCCTTCTCCCTTCCTCCCTCCCTCCCCTGCCTGGATGAGCGCCAAAATCGCACGGGCGGGTCGGCAGCGGGGGGGGGGGGGGGGGGGGCGGCAGCAGGATCCGGGAGCGGCGGGTAGGCAGCAGCGGGGTCCGGGGGGGCAGGGGCAGCGGCAGCGGGGGGGGGGGGGGGGCAGCAGCAGGGGGGCGGCAGCAGGATCCGGGAGCGGCGGGTAGGCAGCAGCGGGGTCCGGGGGTGGCAGCGAGATCCGGGGAGCCAGCAGCGGCAGCATGTTCGATCGCGCAGGCAGGTAGGTGGCAAAGTAAAGATGGCCGCCAGCACGGGAAAATCGTGCAATTGGCCGCTGAAGACGTGACGTCACACCCCGTGACGCCAAACGTCGTGACGTCACGTCTTCAGCGGCCAATTGCACGATTTTCCCGTGCAGGCGGCCATCTTTACTTTGCCACCTACCTGCCTGCGCGATCGAACATGCTGCCGCTGCTGGCTCCCCGGATCTCGCTGCCACCCCCGGACCCCCGCTGCTGCCTACCCGCCGCTCCCGGATCCTGCTGTCGCCCCCCCCCCCCCCCCCCCGCTGCCGACCCGCCCGTGCGATTTTGGCGCTCATCCAGGCAGGGGAGGGAGGGAGGAAGGGAGAAGGGACTACCGGATGCCGCTGATGGCTGCCCGCCGCCCCACCGGCCGCCTGGACCCACGGCCCTCCGACAGGTATTTAAAATTGTTTTATTTTTTTATATAACACACAGGTTTTTTGTTTTTTACACTTTTTACACTTACCATAGCAGGCCCGAGCCTTGCTACTTTTTCGTTTGTTTTTTTTTGCCCTGGTCCCGTCCGGTCTCCTGCAGCCCCGTCCGGTCCGGACGGGGCTGCAGGAGACCGGACGGGACCAGGGCGGGTAAGCAATGTTTTTACCCTACACTACACTACACTAACTCCTACTAGGGGGAGGCGGTAAACTAGCAGGTTAAGGCCGCGGCAGAACAGCGGGTTACGGAGGAGATAATATCAGCGCCCGTTACAGTATCGCAGGGGAATAGCTAATTCCTTCATTATACAGCTTTTTCGTTCATTTACATGCCGGGTGCGGAAAGGGTTATGCGTCTGTTTTCAGAAGCGATACGGACGCGTGAAACTGGACACTGTATCGCCGAACTGCCTTGTGCGCCCGAATTGTGCGCTACGAGCACGTTACAGACGGGCAATCCTCGAGCGGACGATACTGGATCGAGCTGAATATAAGGTAATAGGCAAAGGAGGAGGGATTATTATACCCACCCTCCTTGTTTTAAGGATTCATCTTCTTATTGGTCTGTGCTTGTCTTTTACTCCTGGTCGATGTCATCTGTTTCCATTCTCGGTCTGTTTCTCTTCCTGGCATTGGCTTGCAAGCTTTGATGTGGGAGGCATGGATCCAGGCTTTTTTCCCTTTGACTTTTACAGTTGTTGATGTGGTGAGTAGAACCTGATAAGGCCCCTTCTCAGCGAGTCTCAAAAGCTGTTCCCCAGAGGAAGTTTCAAATGAGAACAGTATCACCAGGCTGTATTCCATGTGCAGTATCCACTCCGGATTTTGGCAGTGTCTCTTTTACCTGTAGAGATGCCCTAGAAATAACTTCAGTTAGTATTTTGCAGTATGAGACCACTGAAGCAGTTAATCGAGACAAATCATATTCAATTAGATTCATTCCTGGAGTAGGGGGTACTGGCATAGGGAATCTATAGACTGCCTACCTGCGATTGAGTTCCCATATGTCAAACTGCTGGACTTGCTGTTTTATATTTTCTCAGGTTTGCTGTTTGCCTTACTGTTTCTGCTTGTTGCCGGTGATAGCCCTGCCCCTTGGATGACATTATGTTGACTCATGCCCTACCTGTGCACAGCATAAAACTCTGGACCCACTTGTCCACGGATTTCATCGTGGACCTCCCCTCTCAGATGGCTCCACCATGATCTGGGTGGTCATCGATTGTTTCTCAAAAATAGCTCACGTTGTGGCACTTCTGGGCCTTCCTTCTGTCCCAGAGTTAGCACAACTTCATGCTCAATGTATTTCGCCTCCATGGCTTGCCCAAGCACATCCTGTCAGATTGAGGAGTGCAATTAACCACTAAATACTGGTACTCATTGTAGAAAATTTGGCATCATGCTGGATTTCACTACAGCTTACCATCCTCAAGGAACTGGAGAGGCCAAACACATAAACCATACACTCTGAACCTTTCTCTCTGCCTATGACAACGAGCACCAGGACAGTTGGACCACTCTCCTACTTTGGGCCGAGTTCTCACACAACACCTATGTGAATGCCACAACTGGGACTTTCATTATCTCCTCTGCCTCTCCCAGTGATGGTATCTTCACCTGCAGCCCAATTGTCTGCCCAGGAGCTACAAGAGCTTTGGACACAGACCAACACCCTTATTTAGAAGAGCGCAGACAGGGCCAAGAGAACCATTGATGCCCACAGAAGACCGCCCCCTCAGTTCTGAGGGGGCAAGAGAGTGTGGCCGAGCACATGACACATACGTTTGAGAGTGCCTTTCATGCGTCTGGCTCTCTGTTACATTGGTCCCTTTCTAATACCTCACCAAGTGGGAAGAGGAAAATTCTTGGGAGCCAGTCTCCAACATCTTGGATCTTAGCCTACTAAAGGACTTCCACTCATGCCATTCCAAGAAACAAGAGCCTCAGGGAGGGGGGCATAAGAGAAGGGGTACCATTGCATTCAGCGGTCTGTGGAGGGGACCCACAAACCGCTGTACTTACCCCTCGGGCTGACCCTCTGCTGCTGTTCAACAATGCTACTGGGTTGCCTCTTCTTCTCATGTGGCAGGAAGCTACATCATAATGTGGTAGAGTCCTGGTGCCACTTGGCCCCGCTCCTTCTAAAGCATGTGTGCGACCAACCTCCATAATTTAAAGAGCCAGTAGCGGGAAAAGACCGGAGGAGCTGTTTGATGACATCACTCATCTGGCCTTATAAAAGGCCCCTGCAGACGTCCTCCAGTGCCTTAGCAATGTCTGTTTTGGACATTCTTGAACACCGCCTGCCCTCACTCTGACCTGCCTTGCATTCTGGCCCACGGATCTTCAATTTCTTCAGAGAGGTCCCCACCTAAGACCTACTGGCCCCCGCACCTGAGGGCTCAACCTAAGGGGAACTTGGGTTGGTATAGGTGAAGCTACCGCTGGGCCTCTGCCTCACCCGACTCCGCCAGTTGACAGTGGTGAACTGTAGGGCTCCTTCCTGCAGGAGAACGAAGGTAAGGAAAAAAACAATGTCTCCTTTCCCTTAAACAGGGCAGCTAAGCAGGCAACTCCTACTCACCCACATTAGTTGGTGAGTTGCCAACTGATGTGAATCAAATAAATGCTTAGAGCCAACAGCTGTGGAGAAAAAAAATCATTTTTTATTAAATGCAACATTAGTATAATAAGTCATACTTTATGGAGAGAGAATGAGAGACTGTCATGCAGGACACCAGTAGGAAGCTCTCAGATAATTTTACTGATAATAAGGCATTATGTAGGGTGTACTCTTTGTACATTTCCAACCCCTAAACCAGTAACTGGGTTACACAGTTGTCAAAATATTTCTATGACTGGCCATTTATTATAAACAATCCGAATGGCTGTATGTAAATTCTCTTCCGCTCTGTATGTAAATGCTATCTATGAGTCTGCAACTAAACTAAAGTGGCAAACAACTTTGGTGAGTTCTAAACATAACTCTGTAATACTGTGGCCTAATAAATTTTTAGCTTGCACGGCAATTTTATCTAGCATTTTCCCTTCTGTGGCATCTGTCTGTCTAGCAAAAGCAAAGCACAAAACTGAAGCTTGAATGCTGAGCAATTTATAAAGCTACTTATACTTAAAAAATAAGAATAATGACTTCTTGTGTGACATGTCAAAAAGTCACCTCCGGACATCTTCTTTCACTGCCTTTTCACTACTCTCCATCATAGTTTATAATTGTAATAGGGCCCTTAGCACCCACATCAGAAGGAGGCGAGTAGCAGCCCAACAGCATAGTTACAACCTACCAAGTGTGGTGTATGGGAGAAATGATTGCTTCTTTTGTTGCTCTGTCACAAAGTCCTCAGAGGAATTGTTCTATTCTATGCCAAGGTATTGTAATTGTATTTGGGAGAATGCAAGAAATAAGAAAGGAAATAGAAAGGAAGGTGGATGAGGATAAAGTGAACAAGTCTGTATAAGAAGACCTGGACCCTGGGATGGTTGGACAAAAGGCAGGATGGGAGGGACTTAAAGTCACATTTGAAAATGGTTTAGCACAAACCCTGGGCTTTTACAGCCCCTTTTCCTCTCACCCAGAATGTACAGTAATTGTTTTATGTTTGCATGGTATATTTATTGCTTTACAGTATTGTATTATATGTTTTTGGTGTTATCCTTCCCTGAGAATCTGATAGATTGGGCAGTTTATAAAGATAAACAAATTAATGAGCATACTCTCATTTTTATCCAACAGATGATGGATTCAACACACAGCTTACAAGTCATGAGACATTTCACAATGGACAGAATCTATTTAAATATTTAGATTATGATAAAAGCTTTAGTGAAAAACCAGACATAAGAAAACATGAACAAATATACAGCGAAGAGAAATATTCTGGATGTGACGAAAGCTTAATTCACAAATCTGAGCTGAGAAGATATGAAAGATTCTACAAGGGCGAGAAAAGTTCAGAATGTGATAAAAGTTTTTCACAGAAAGGCCACCTGCAACTATATGAAACCACTCACATACTACCACTGAAAGAGGAACCATTCAAATGTTCAGAATGCAAAAAAAGTTTCAAATGCCAATGTGAGTTGAGACAACATGAAATGTTTCACAACGGAGAGAAATCATTTAAATGTTCTGAATGTGATAATGTTTCTATCAAATAGGCAACCTGCGTCGCCATGAAATCTCACACACAGGAGAGAAACGATTCAAATGTTCAGAATGCGAAAGAAGATTCTATCACCATTCTGAAATGAGAAGACATGCAAGGATCCACACAGGTGAGAAACCATTTAAGTGTTCTAAATGTGATAAATGTTTCCATCAGAAAGCCAGCTTACATCGCCATGAAAAGAGCCACATTGAAGAGAAAGGATTGAAATGTTCAGAATGCGAAAGAAGATTCCGTTATGAATATGATATGAGACAACATGAAATGATTCACAAAAGTGAGAAACCATTTAAATGTTCTGAATGTGATAAATGTTTCCGACAGATTGGAAACTTGCATCGCCATGAAATGACCCACACAGGAGAGAAAAGATTTAAATGTTCAGAATGCGAAAGAAGATTCTATCATCTATCTGAGATGAAAAGACATGCAACAGTCCACACTGGAGAAAAACCATTTCAATGTTCGGAATGTGATAAATGTTTCCGTGTTAAAGTTGCTCTGCGCTCGCATGAAATGACCCACACTGGAGAAAAACCATTTAAATGTTCTGAATGTGATAAATGTTTTATTTGAAACAGAGCCTGCGGTTACATAAAATGACCCACATAAAAGAGACACCATTTAAATGTTCTGAATGTGATAAATCTTTTTGTCTGATGTACCAGCTGAGACATCACGAAATGACCCACATGGGAGACTGTGAAGGCATGCACAAAACAAACCCATTTGGAGACATTGCCCCTGGGAGGAAGTTCTGAATGGGAGAGAATTGAACTGAGTAAATTTCTCTTACTGAATCTTGCTGAGTAACTTCATGTGGTGATCTCACTGAACAATATCAACACCAACTCTCAGCAAGGCATCCACCACTATTGAAGTATAAAAGGATTAAAAAAGAAAAATTCATATTGGCTGCACATTACCTGGGAACTAAAAGTGCCCACCCTTATTCTAAGCACTAGGCTTATGATGGTGATAGAGTAGGAATGAGTGCACAAAATATTTTCATTTCCTTTTTAGGGGATTCACTGTGTTTGATATTTATTTTGGTTCAATTCATTTGTCAACCGAAATAAAAAAAACACAAACCCACAATTCCTCCCCCTCCCCCCACAGCCCTCTCCCCCTTGGACATGCTTACCATTTCTGCCAGAATATTCTAGATAGAAAGGGGCAGAAGGTAACCCCAGTTGCTTCTGCCCCCACTGGGTTCAGTAGTACAGTGACACCGGCTGCTTTATAACTGGGGTCATATTTTATGGCTGAATAATTTTCATATTTTATGGAATAAGTCCATTTTTGGTTTGTTCAATTCAGAATAAAAATGCACTTATTCATCGTGTTTTACCCTAGTGAGAGTGTCAAATTTTAGGTGAAAACAACACCCCTGGTGCAATGATAAGCACATGTCTATGGTCCCACTGCAGCAGGAAAGAGATCACAGAAACTAATTAAAAAAATATTAAGATGACTAACTACAGTTGGATAGATCCAAAAGATACAAAGGAGATAATGCGCTGCTATTTTGATGCCTGTATATAAATCTACAAGGTATGCATGAAAGCCTGCCAAAAACTGGAATAAAGAGTAATGTTATGAAAGGAAAAAATATTTTTAAAAAATCCTAAAACAGAAGTACATAAGTGATGACTCAGAAAGAGAATTAGCAAGAGAGAGAAGGACCAGAAGGAGATGCTGAAAAAGTCAGAGCAATTGGAGGCAGCCACGGGTAAGATATTAGTGAATGATGAGGCAGCAACACAGTAGGAAGAGAGATGCCAGAATGTCCAAGAAAGGAAAATAACAGCTGATAGCTGAGCACCTAGACTGGGTGCAGGTAGAGATGTATGCTTGGATCTAGGAAGGACAAAGACTACCTAAGTTAAATCTGACAGCCAAAGTAACATGCATGATCAGTAACATCAATAAGGGGTAGGTTTTAGTACGTGCGCGCTCGCGTCCATGTGCGCACGCTTCCCGATGCACATGCATGGACATGCCGATTTAAATCGTTGGGCCGCATGCACATGAGCGCCAGATTTTGTAATTTGTGTGCGCATGTGTGCACCGCACGCAAGGGAGGGTAGATTTGTGCAAGTTTCACGCAGCAACACATTTGGGCCTTCCCCAGTTCCCTACTGCCTCCGTAACCTCCCTTCCGCTTCCCCTCTCCTCCCCACCTCCTAAACCCTATCTCCTACTTTTTTTTTTTCTTATTTCATTGCTTACTGCTCCAATGGAGCAGTAGCAATTTTTTGCGCACCAGGATTTCCTTCCCCGGTACAGCTGCAAATGGCCGCTGTACCTGCCGCCTCCAGCCCCAGACCACTCCTTTTCTTTGGCCCGGCACTTCTGCGCGTAACACGAACGAGGCCGGGCCCCTTCTAAAATGTGCGCAGCACGCGCTAGGTCCTGCCACGCGCATAACCCCTGTTTTTTACGCATGCCGGCCATTTAAATTAGCCTGTAAGGCTATAACCTGCACAAAGGAATAAACTGTTGTCACCACAGAAATAAACAGGTGAATTTTAAATCGCCCGCACGCATAAAATATGGGGGTTACGTGCGCATTTTCGAAGGGTCCCGGCTGCACGCTTAACCCTCGTTACGTGCACAAGAGCCGAGCTGAAGAAAAGGGGCGGGAAGGGCGCGGGGCAGAGCTGGAGGCGGCCGGTACAGCAGCCATTTCCTGCTGTGCCAGGGGATTGCGCCCTGGCAGCCTGCCAGCGCGTACGACTTATGCTAGTTCAGGAGCTGGTATAAGTTCTAAAACAAAGAAAAAAAAATGGTAGGGCCTTTTAAGGGGTCGGTGAGGACAGGGGAAGAGGGAGGGAGTATGGGCAGGAGGGTAGAGATGTTCCCTCCAGACTGGGAGGGAACTGGAGAAGGCTGCGATGCGTTGCCACGCAAAAATTGCATTATTCAACCCCCCCTTGCACGCGGCGTCCCGGATTTTATAACATGCGCATGCCAGCGCACGCATGTTATAAAATTGCGTGTCCATGTGCGCGTGCCAGTTAGCGCGCGCGTGTGTTTAAAAATCTACCCCAAATTGTATAAAATCTTTTGCAGCAAAATTCATTACTAATGGCATCATATCCATTTTCTTTTGTGTGCATCCATGAGATCTGAAGAGATCTCATGGATCTATAAGATTACAGACTCTCCAGTATAATTCTCAATTACCTGCTGGCTGAAACAGATGTGGCAAGTTTTCATACTTTTGCTGATTGATTTCTGTGTATGAAATACATACCAGAAAGTTTTGAATAAGTGGGAGCCATTTCTGAAGTTTACAAAGAGAAGGTACAGTCAATTCTTTTCCTTTTTGGGAGACTCCCAAACAACTCGAATCTAATATTGCTTAGAGCAAGGTTATCTGCCTAAATATATTTATACAAATCTTGATGATAGAGAACTTCTAGGTATAAATAGCAGGTAGCTTTAACCCCAACCTTATGGGTTTTGCTGTTTTAGGATTGTTTGTTGGTTGAACAGAAGCATGATGTAAAATCTTAATTTTTGCATTGTACTATCTTTGTTGTGTGTAATGTCAGGTCATGCAATTTTCTAATAAAGATCATTTTAATCATAAATAAAAGAAAGGGGAATTAGTTACTGATTGTCACTGAACGTTTTCCTTCCCTAATACCTGGTAGTAAAAATAGCCAGAGGATGCAGCCAGACGTATGCATTAAATAGGGATCCCTGAGCACTGGTACTAAAACTGTGTAATGAAACTCATCTTACTGTTTCTTAACATATTCACTAAAAAAAAAAAGTAACTCCTAATGCAATAAACTAATGTATGCTAATACATATTTCCTTGGTGATTTTAATCTTCACATCAATGATCATACTTTGACACATGCCACCACAACCTTTTTAAATCTGATAGTTGCCGGTGGTTGGCAACAGATTATCTCTACACCCATACATAACAATGGACAATCTTTGGACCTGGTTTTTGTTAATAAAACCTTTTTCTCAATTGATGATGCAACTATGTCTGCTAATGCTTTCCCTTGGAGTGATCATTACCTCATCTGTTTTCACTTGAATTTAATGTAAGTATTCATACATTATGCATGGATCATGGTACGATTACCAAAAGAGGCTTCACTGGTCCTAAAGACTTATCACTGGAAATGTTACCACTATTAGAGCTGGGTGGTGAAGCGGGGGGGGCGGACCTGTGAAAGCAGGCAGCGATCGCACCTCCGTGGTGCGATCGCTGCCGGCTTTCGCACCGAATAACTACACCATAAAAGGTGTTATTCTGCGCGAAACTGGCAGCGATAAGGAATCTTACCTTTCGCTGTCGGCGAAGTCGTCACGGAGTCCACCCAGAGGCCGCCCCGACTCCACCCTGATTTAGCTATCGCGTGCGAAAGTTTTCGAAAATGACCCCCTTAGAGAGGAGTTGTGATGACACCCCCCCATGAGTTTCTAAACCGCTGGGATACCTCACTCATATTAATTCGCTAGATAAATTGACTCCAGTCAAAACATTTAAAAGGAAGAGAATCAAGATAGCCCCTTGGTATAATATCTCATTACACAGTAAAAAAAAAAAATGAATTAAGACGGAAAGAAAATGATGATGCTATCCAATCAATTCTCATTTGATCAGATATAAATCTAGTCTTAAAGACTACCAAGAAGCCATTAGTAAAGCAAAGAAGTCATATATATTCCAAATTAATCTTGCCATTCAATAACCCTAAAGAACTGTTCCATTTGGTTAGACAGTTCACTGAGCATACTTTGCGCCCCAGCTTTTACCCAGCCAGAGTTCTAGGGGGTAAGCATAGCAGACACTTGTGCTGCATACTTTAACCAAAAGGTAATTGATGTCAGAAATACTTTTCAGCCTACTGTTGATAATGGCATGGATGCTTTTTTTTTCAGTGATGGAATGAAATGGGAAGAATTTGATATTCTTACGGAGTCAGACATCAATTATACCATTTCTAAAATGAATTCCACCTCTAGTCCTCTTAACCAGTGTTCAACCTCACTGTTAAAACTCATAAAGAATGAAAC
The DNA here is from genome assembly GCF_901001135.1 of Rhinatrema bivittatum. NCBI lineage: Eukaryota > Metazoa > Chordata > Amphibia > Gymnophiona > Rhinatrematidae > Rhinatrema > Rhinatrema bivittatum. The sequence continues at coordinate 436,230,399 of NC_042615.1, read as the reverse complement.
CTCTTGATTTAACACCAAATTGGTTAACTCTTCTCTTAGCTATGGTACCCTCCTGGACACATTAAAACAAGCCTCTATATATCCAATTCTTAAAAAAAAAACCCTCTACTGACGTGGCTCCATGCCTTGTACCTTTTTGCTACTAAAATGATCTGTTTATTTTGTTTTTCCTTTTTCATACATCTCTTACTTATCCAGTTTTGATCGCGCTGTGATGTTAACAGATAGTTTCAATTTGCTATACAGGAAGTGTGACGCAGTGAGCAGCATGGGGATCATTGGCATTCGCTCCAATTGAACCAAGAGATAGCTGACTTGCTACTCGATCTATATTTTTTTTTCTGTGCTAGTTTGTGTCAGCATTTCTTATATTGATATGCATAATGGCAAACTGGTACGATATAATAACACATTTGTTTGCATGACCATTCTTACCCAACATGCATCTGATTGCTGACACTCTTGTAGGGCCAGGGGTGTGTCCTAGCTCCGCGGTGTGCCCTGATTGAACGTACTAAATAAGTAAGTTCCTGCCTGCATTTCCTTGCCTTGGCAATCGGGTAGGCACTGTATGTGTACTAGTTTGCCTCCGCGTTCAAAGACTTGTTCCAGTCTTGTTCCAGCGTCCTACTGTTTCAGCCTTGTTCCAGCGTCCTACTGTTCCAGCCTTGTCCAGCGCCCTCCTGTTCCAGTGTCCTTCTGTTCCAGCGTCTGTCTGTCCTGTCTCCCCAGGTAGTACCTTCGGACTGACTCGCTGGTACTGATCTCTGCCTGGTCCATTGGTCATTCTGCTCGCTGCCTGGATCTTGACCTCTGCCTGCCTTCGTGACCTTGTCTGACCTCTGGAACCTGACCCCTGCTTTGTTGACTACTCTCAGACTGATTCCTGTAATCTGACCCCTGCTTTGGCTGACACTCCTCGGACTGACCCTCGGAATCTGACCCCGGCTGCCTTTGACTACATCTCTTGATTCTGGCTTTGTCCCTTGCCTTGTCATTGCCTACTCTGTACTGGCCTTCCCTGATTCTCCAGGCCTATAGCCTAGTGACCGACCGCGCTCCCTTGCTGCTCATGGGCACGCCTCTCTACTACCCCTCCGGGAGACTCTGCGAGCCCCACCTAAGTCCAAGAGGTCCAGGTCCCTACGGGCTCCACCCGGGGGGGACCGCGGGCTTCCAGTGGTGAAGCTCTTCCTAGCCTCTGTCTCCTCCTGTGCTCCACCCCCTGGGGGGCAGGTGCTTCCTGGTCCCTACCAAGGAGTCATTCTACACTGCTCCAGGACAAGGGTCCACCTCCAGCGCATCAGGTTGCCAAGCCATGGACTTGGCGGAGTCTCCCGCCTCCAGGGCCCTACCGGGTTTCACCGCAACAGTCCAAGAACATCACAGAGCTTTGGAATTGTTAGCCTCTTCGGTGGAAGAACTCCGTTCCCAGCTGCGAGATACAGCTCTGGCCAATCCTGTGGGCCTATCGGCATCTATGCTACCCAAAGCATCATTGGCGCTCCCTGCACCTCCACGATACAATGGGGACCCACGCTTTTGTCATGGCTTCCTCAACCAGTGCTTCATGCAATTTGCACTGCAACCCTCCTTGTTCTTGAAGGAAACCACTAAAGTGAACTTCATCCTTTCCCACCTAGAGGGGAAGGCTCTTGCATGGACCTCTCCATTGTGGGAACGCTCCAATCCCCCGGCTTTCCAAGTTATCCAAGTTTGTTGCTGTCTTCAAGCAGACCTTCGGAGACCCAGGTCGCCAAGCTGTAGCCAGCCATAATCTAATCCACCTCCGTCAAGGGTCTCGGACCCTCTCAGAGTATACGGTGGAATTCAGGACCCTCGCTACTTAGCTCGGGTGGAAAGAAGATTGTTTACAAGCCGTCATCCTAGATGGCTTGTAGATTAACTCTCCGTCTGTAGATTATCTCTCCATCCGTGAGACTCCCATGTCTCTAGAGGACCTGATTTCCCTCACCGGGAAGATCAACCATCGACTCTGGCAATGGTACCTAGAAGTAAAGGACTCTCGCTCACCTATTCTATGCCTCATGCGTGTCTGGAGTCCTCCAGCCAAGACTCCATCACCACCACCTCTTCCCGTGGTGGAACTCATGGAGGTGAACCGTGGGCGATTGTCTCCGACTGAATGTCTTCGTCGGATGAAGGAAGGTGTTTTCCTTTACTGTGGCACCTCCAGACATCTTTGGCAGTCCTGTCCAGTCCGTCTGGAAAACTACAACGCCTGAGCCTGGTGGGGGTCCCGAGCTTGGGCGTTACTGTCACTGGCCCTCAACTCCTGCTTCCAGTTTCTGTGGGCATCGAGTCCCACTCCTTCGCCACCACTGCTCTTGTCGATACAGGGGCAAGTGGCAGCTTCATCATGGATGACATTGTCAAGCTTCTGAACATTCCTCTCCAGCCATTAGAGGTATAGGGGACTTCTGGTGTAGGTTTCCCAGCAAGTTAATGCTGTAGAGACAGACTGAGAGTTAGATTACTCACTAGATGGTAGCTGTAGGTAGGCGATTCCACCAGGCTGTAGTAGATGGTACTAGCACCGAGGCAGGGAGAGCAGGCCCTTGAGTAGCGAGTACCTGATCCCTGAAAGGCACCTGAAATAAAGCAGAGGGCCCCCAAGGAGTGGGTACCCAGGTTAGTCAATACCCCAAAGGGCAGAGAGAGAGCTTCCAGTGGCAGCACGGAAGCGGCAGAGTAGCTAAGACCTGCCGAAACCAATCCTTTGCTAACTCAACGAGCTAGCAACAAAGTTCACGCTAAATACCTGGATGGCATGATGTCACTTGAGGGGACACCCCCGAGGTTCGCGCCAATGCTGGAATAAAGATGTGGGTAGCGGGCGTGCACCCTAGTAGGGCCTTGGGAGGAGCATGGTGGGAGGCAGCACCATAGCCATTCCGGGGACGCCAGAGAGGGTGGCTTGTAGATGCGGCGGTAGCCATTTTCCCAAGTAAGCGGAAGGGAGCCGAGAACAAGGTGAGGCAAATGGTGCGAAGCCATCTAGGACCGACGGATGCAACAGTACCCCCCTTCAAAGGGCACCCTCCAGGCTTCCTATCTGGTCTTGGTTTCTGAGGATGCATTCTGTGGAATTGTTGAAGCATCTCTTTATCCATGATATTAGCCAAAGGCTCCCACGCATTTTCTTCAGGTCCATAACCCTCCCATGACAGGAGGTATTCCCATACTCTGCCTCTTTTTCTTATGTCAAGGATAGCGTCTACCTTGTATTTGATGTCTTCTTCTGCATCTATTGGTGTAGGTTCAGGTGTCTTCAGTGAAAACTCACTAAGGATTAATGGCTTCAATAGTGAGACGTGGAACGCATTATGAATCTTCAATGCTGGTGGTAACTTCAGACTATATGTGAGATTGCCAAGTCGTCGGAGAATGGGAAATGGTCCAACGAAGCGAGGAGCGACGCGAGCTGAAGGCAGCTTAAGTCCTAAGTGCTTAGTCGATAGCCAGACTTTGTCACCAGGCTGGAACTCTGGAGCCTTGCAGTGATGAGCATTGTATCCTTTCTTAGCTCATTGTCCTGCTTTAAGAAGCATCTCTTTGGTCTGAGTCCATAGTTGTTGAATATCTTTGGTAGTAGATTGAGCTGCCGGGGACAACACTGACAGTGGAAGTGGTAGTGGTGGTGCTGGTAGTCGTCCGTAGACCATTTCAAATGGTGTTGATCCAGTTGATGTTGCTGGATGAGAGTTGATGGCGAATTCAGCCCAGGGCAACAGTTCAGCCCAATCATTCTGGTGAGTGCCCACATATGCACGAATGAACTGCTTAAGTATCCTATTCATTCTCTCTGTTTGCCTGTTAGACTGTGGATGATATGCTGAGGTGAAGTCGAGAGAGATATCAAATTTCTTGCCCAATGCCTTCCAGAACTTAGCTGTGAATTGGGCTCCTCGATCAGCGACTATGTGCTTAGGCATGCCGTGTAGGTGAAAGATGTGCATGATGAAGAGCTTAGCAAGCTCCATGGCTGTGGGTAAGCCAGGGAGAGCCACAAAGTGAGCCATCTTTGAGAACCGATCTACAGTTACCCAGATCGTGTTGTTTCCTCCTGAGAGAGGTAAGTCTACCACAAAGTCTGTAACAATATGTGTCCATGGCTCGTCTGGCACAGGCAAGGGTTGAAGTAGGCCCCAAGAATGACTGGGTGGCAGTTTCTGTCTGGCACAATTAGCGCAGGAAGCAACGTAGGAGAATGTGTCTTCCTTCATGGTTGCCACCAGTAATAGTTCTGAAATTTAGACAGTTCTGCGTTGACGAGGGTGTCCAGCCAGTTTGGAGTCGTGAGCCCATGCTAGCAGCTTTTTTCTTAGGTTCTTGGGTACAAAGGTTTTACCTGCAGGAGTGAGTGAGTAGCTACCAAGATAAGTCTTTTCGGGTCGATGATATGTTGCAGTTAATCTGGAACATCCTCAGAGAGGAATGAGCGAGATATTCAGGGCGGTATTTCAGCACAAAGTCAAATCTGTTGAAAAACAGAGACCATCTCGCTTGCCTATGGTTTAGGCGCTGTGCGTGGCGGAGGTACTCCAGATTTTTATGGTCTGTAAAGACTGTGATCTGATGTTGTGCTCCTTCAAGCCAAGGGCGCCACTCCTCGAATGCCATCTTTATAGCCAGGAGCTCTTTATCTCCTATTCCGTAGTTCTCTGCTGGTGAGAAGCGATGGGAGAAAAATGAGCATGGGTGTAAGGCCTTGGAATCACCGGCCTGGCTTAGAACGGCCCCTATGCTGATGTCTGAGGCATCGACCTCAACGATGTAGGGCTTAGTTAGATCCGGATGTCGGAGGCACGGCTTGCTCAAGAAGGCGTCTTTCAGTTTCTGGAATGCTGTTACTGCCTCCATAGACCGATTGGCAACATTGGCACCTTTCTTTGTCATAGCTGTAAGCAGAACTGTTAGTGAGGAGTAGTACTTAATTCATGTTCTGTAATAGTTGATGAAACCTAGGAATCGTCTGAGAGCCTCCAGCTTCTGTGGATCCATTTGGAAACCTTGGTTGGAAACAATATACCTCAAGAAAGGCACTGATTCTTTGTGAAACTCAGACAACTTGGCATATAGATGATTCTCACGGAGTCTTTGCAGCACTCTTGACATCTTCAATATGAGTGGTCATGTCTTGGGAGAATATCAAGATGTCATCTAAGTATACGACGACACATTTGTAGACATTTGTCGTTCATTAAATTTTGGAAGACAACTGGGCCGTTGCACAAGCCAAACGGCATCACTAGATATTCAAAGTGACAGTCCTTGGTGTTGAAGGCTATCTTCCATTCATCGCCAGAGCAGATGCAGACTAAGTTGTAGGCTCCCTTGAGATCAAGCTTGGAGAAGATCTTGCCTCCCGGTAGTCTGTCAAATAGCTCTGAGATGAGTGGTAGGGGCTAGCGACTTTTCACTGTTATCTCGTTAAGACCCCTGTAATCTATACATGGATGCAACATTCCATCCTTCTTCCCCACAAAGAAGAAGCCTGCGCCAATGGGAGACTTGGAGGGTCATATGAAGCCTTTTTGAAGATTCTCCTGAATATATTCGGACATGGCTTTATTCTCTACCACGGAGAGAGTGTAGACCTGTCCTTTGGGTGGTTCAGTGTTAGGCTTCAAATTGATGGTGCAGTCATAGGGTCTGTGTGGCGGTAGTACGTCTGCAGATTCTTTAGAAAAAACATCTTGAAATGATGCGTATTGAGGCAGCAACCCAGGCATCAATGGGGTAGTTGGCATGCAGGGTATAGGAGCGACCTCCATCAGACATTTACCATGGCAATCTGGACCCCAACATGAAAGCTCCAGAGTGGCCCAATTGAATTGAGACATATGCCGCTGCAGCCACGGTAGCCCCAGAACTATAGAGTACAAATGAAGGCTTCCACAAACTTTCCATCTTCAAACACCTCAAACCCTTACTCAACCACTCCGACTTCAGAACCATTCTCCAAGCCCTGATATTCTCTGGCATCGACTACTGCAACTCCCTCTTGTTAGGGCTGCCAAAATCAACCATACACCCACTGCAAATTCTACAAAACTCCACTGCACGAATTCTCACCGGCCTCAAAAGAACCGATCATATCACACCTGTACTGAAGGACCTACATTGGCTCCCATTGAAAAAAGGATAGAGTACAAAACCCTGACAATCATTCACAACGCTATCCACCACAACAACTCTGACTGCTTCGAATCCCTAATCCAAACTTACCAATCTCAACGATGCACTAGATCAACCAACAAATCTCAACTCGAAATCCCACCAGTCAGTGCAGCCAAATTAACCACCACCAGGAATAGAGCATTCTCTATAGCCGGACCCCACCTCTGGAACTCCCTCCCTTCCAACCTTCGGACACAAAACAACACATCTATGTTCAAAAAATTACTCAAAACATGGCTCTTCAAACGAGCATACAAAGATGGGATTGGATAAATCACAGCACTTCCCCTACCTCCTCCACCCCCCCTGCCCTCTCCTCCATTCCCACACCTTGCCCCCCCTGCCACTTCTTGTATATCCTCACTCTTCTCCTCTTGTTCCCTTCCAGCCCACCCAACCCCCCTGCTGATCCTCCGATCACAATGTATTTTTCAACTAAGACCTCTTCATATTAAAATGACTATACTCGTCTAACTCCTCTCGCATATGCTACCTGTAAATACCCCCCGTTCAATATTATATGTTAAAGTTATCATCTGATTGTTTTGTTAAAGTTATATGTTAAAGTTATCATTTGATTGTTTTTTGTATCTCGTTGTTTAAAATGTAAACCGGAGTGAAGGCCTCCACCAATACTTCGGTATATAAAAACCTATAAATAAATTAATAAAATAAATAAAATACATGGCCTTCTCTAAAACAAAGAAGGAGATGGTTTCCAAATGGAGAGCACCGGTCCGTAGACATACTGGTTTGGTGAGTTGGGTTACTTCGCCCGGAAAGGGTTCTCCATGAATTGAAGATAGGAGTAGTGGAGACATCATGGTGGTAGTGGGGATCCACAAGTGTTCCACTAGTCATTGTAAAATGAAATTACCTTCTGCCCCTGAGTCCACTAGGGCAAGAGTCTGATACTCTAAGGGTCCGCAGATCAAGGATACAGGAAGAGAGAGCAGAGGAGAGGGTGCAGTAAGACTTAAGAAGAGTCCTCCCCCAGGACTTAGGTCTGCTAGTTTCCTGGACATATAGGGCATGTTTGAACAGCATGGCCAGCTTGTCCACAGCACATGCACAACCCCAATTTCTTCTGAGTTCTTCTCTCTTTTGATGTCAGGTGGCTGCGGCCTAATTGCATTGGTTCTTCTTTGCCAGCAACTGGACCCGAGGGAACAGGCCTGGGTGTGGACTTAACTCGAGCTTCACCCTGACAGGGTCTTCTGGGAGTCTTGGTCTCTTGAACCTTGTCATGAACTCGGCGATCAATCCTAGTTGCCAACTTCACCAGTTCATCCAAGGTCTCAGGCATCTCATGAGCTGCGAGCTCGTCTTTCAAACGAGAGTTCAGTCCTTCAAAGAAGAGGGTCCTCAGGCATTTAGGGTCCCAATGTAATTCAGACGCCAGTGTCTTGAATTTGATAGCGAAGTCATCTAAAGGTTTGGTACCTTGTTTCAGGTGAACCAACGAAGATCCTGCAACGGTAAGCCGGGCAGGGTCATAAAAATCTGATTTGAACAGCTCAAGGAATCTGGCAAGATCATGTAGAACAGGATCATTGTGCTCCCACAGTGAAGAGGCCCAAGCCAACGCTCTTCCATCCAGATAAGACAGGATATAGGTGATCTTGGCATAAGCTGTAGGAAAATGGCTAGGTTGCAGGGAAAAGTGCATGCAACACTGGTTAATAAAACCTCTACATTTCCAAACTTCCCCGAGAAGCATGTTGGAGCAGATAGAGATACAGTAGTCTTGACCGTCACTTCTGGCGGTGTAACTTCTTTACCTGTGGTGGTGGGTAAGTTCATCTGTGTGTGCAGCTGGTTGAATGCAGCAGTCAAATTCTCCAGTGCATTCTGCTGTTCGGAGATTCACTGGGCCAGGCCTGGAATGGCCTGCAATGCGTTGAACTGAGACGAATCTATGAAGTTAGCAATCTGTTAGGGTTTAGTGATGTTTGCGTGGATTCTTAGGTACTGTGACAGATGACCACGCCTACGGGGAGGAGCCCTGCGGGGAGCTACAGTACTGGGCTAGACTCAAGACGCGCAAACACAGAATTAGTTCTTTTATTATACAGCTTGATGGATACCACCAGAGGTGGCAGTAGCGAGGTAGTCTGGATGTAGCAGTGTCGGGACCCTCAGTAGAGGGGACCCTTCTCACCCCGATGGTATAGGGGATGTCCGGTGTAGGTTTCCCAGCAAGGCAATGCTAGAGATGAGACAGACAGAGAGATTACTCACCAGATGGTAGCTGTAGGTAGGGGATTCCACCAGGCTGTAGTAGATGGTACTGGCACCGAGGCAGGGAGAGCAGGCCCTCGAAGAGCAAGTACCTGATATCTGAAAGGCACCTGAAATAAAGCAGAAGGCCCCTGAGGAGCGGGTACCCAGGTTAGTCAATACCCCGAAGGGCAGAGAGAGAGCTTCCAGCAGCAGCACGGAAGCGGCAGAGTAGCTAAGACCTGCCGAAACCAATCCTTTGCTAACTCAACAAGCTAACAACAAAGTTCAGGCTAAATACCCGGATGGTGTGACGTCACTTATTTATTTATTTAACTATTTATTTATTTGTTTATTTATTTAAGGCTTTTATATACCGACTTTCTTGATACAAATCAAATCAACTCGGTTTACATCGAACTAAGCAGTTAACCATATCCAAATAACAAGAGACAAAATTTGATGAAGCATAAAGTTACATTGTAACAAGGGCGCATTAACTGGGGATAGGAAATAAAGAGGGGCTGAACAATGATAGTGAACTATATACAGATGAGGGTGTGGGAGGGAGGCAAAGGAGCCAACCTCATTATGACGTATTTGTGTGTCTTAGTGATTCTTTATATACAGAAGTGATAGGAACAATTTTGAGTCAAGCTGTTGGACCAGGAACAGGGAAAGGCTCGACCGAAGAGCCATGTCTTGAGTTTCTTTTTAAAAGTTAGGAGACAGGTTTCCTGCCTGAGGTCCAGGGGCATGGTGTTCCAGATGGATGGGCCTATTGTTGAGAATGCCCGGTCTCTGATGTTTGAGTGGTGCACCACTTTGATAGGAGGAACGTGTAAGGATCCCTTGTAAGCTTCCCTTAAGGGTCTGGCCATAGAGTGTAGTTTGAGCGGATGTAGCAGGTCAAGGGGGGGTCTGATGGTGAATGCTTTTGTGAATAATTGTAAGTGATTTATGGAGAATCCTAAAGTTTACTGGGAGCCAGTGAAGATCTTTTAATATAGGAGAGATGTGCTCTCTCTGATTAGTATTCATCAGAATTCTCGCCACCGCATTTTGGAGCAACTGGAGGGGTTTTATTGTAGTAGCAGGAAGACCTTGCAGGATGGAATTGCAGTAAACGACCTTGGAGAACAGAATGGCTTGGAGAACAGATCTGAAATCATGGAATAGAAGAGGCTTGAGTTTTTTTGAGTACGTGTAGCTTGTAGAAGCACTCCTTCGTAGTGTGGTTTATAAATTTCTTTAGGCTCAGGTGACTATTATGACTCCAAGGTCTCTTGCATGGGAGATTTGTATGTTAGCATGCAGCTGTTGATGGAAGGAACTGCCTTCTGGGGTGATGAGCAGGAGTTCTGTCTTGGCAGTGTTAAGCACCAAGTTGAGGCTTGAAAGGTGATGGTTGATCGTTTGCAAGTGAGAATCCCATAGTTTGACTGCTGAATCCAGTGAGTTAGATATGGGGATTAAAATTTGAACGTCGTCTGCGTTTATGTAGAACTTCAGTTTTAGTTTTGAGAGTAAATGGCAGAGAGGGAGTAGGTAAATATTGAACAGGGTGGGTGATAAAAAGGAGCCCTGGGGGACTCCAAATGGGGAGTTAGTGCGAGATCCCTTGTTATCGAGTTTAACCTTGTAGCCTCTGTTGCTAAGGAATGAGTCGAACCATCTGAGAGCGGATCCTGCGATTCCTGTGTCTGATAACCGGTTTAGAAGGGTAGTATGATTTACGGTGTCGAAAGCTGCAGAGATATCGAGAAGTGCTAGGAGGAAGGACTATCCTTTGTCAATGCCAATATATACCTGATCTAAGAGTGAGATGAGGAGGGTTTCGGTGTTGTGTTCTTTTCGGAATCCATATTGTGACGGATGTAGAATATTATGTTCCTCCAAGTAATTTGAAAGTTGATTATTTACGATTTTCTCCATGATTTTGGCTACAAAACGGCAAATTTGATATAGGGCGGTAGTTATTGGGGTCGTCCGGGTCCAGGTTCGGTTTTTTGAGTATAGGTTTAAGGGTGGACAATTTGAGAGCGTCCGGGAAGATTCCTTGTGAGAGGGTGCAGTTGATAATATCTGCTAGATGTTTAGAGATGGATTCCGGTATGAGAATCAGAAGTTTGGATGGGATTTGGTCTAGAGGGTGAGTGGAGGGTTTCATTCTTTTTATCAGGTTTTCCACCTCTATAGTGTAAGTGGGATCGAAAGATTCCAACCCTGCATCTGAGTTCGGGGGGTGGGGGTGATCCAGAGACAGCGTGTTAGGGCTGGTAGGTAATCTAGCCAGGGTATTGGAGATTTTGTTCTGGAAGAATAAGGCCAGATCATTGGCTTTCGATTGGGCTAGGTCGTCAGGGATTGATGGGGGAGCAGTTTTGGTGAGTTCCAAGACGTACGAGAAGAGAGCCTTCGCATCGAAAATCATATCATGGATACGGTGGGCGTAGAAATCTCTTTTAGTTCGTAGCGTTGCAGTTCTGTAGTGGTGGAGAGCGGCTTTGTATATGGTTAGAGAGTGAGGGTTGGGGTTCTTCCTCCATTCCTTTTCTTTCCGTCTCAGGCTTTGTTTTAGCGAGCGGAGCTCCTTTGAGAACCATGGCTGCTTGTTTTTTTGAGAAGGGTTTATATTTTTTGTCGACAGTGGGCATAAGTTGTTGGCTATAATTTCTGTGATATTTTGCCAAGAAAGAATAGCTGCATTGGGGTTTGATAGATCCAGGTTAGAAAGTTCTTTGATCAGAGAGTTGCCGAGAGTTTCTGATGGGCAGGGTTTCCTATAGTGCAGTGTGGTGAGCTGAGGGGGTGTAGAAGATCTTGTCATCGATCTGAGGGTGGAGGTGATCATGAAATGGTCTGACCATGGAACCGGGAGGCATAGAGGGGGTGAGAGTGGTGTAAGGCTGGCGTTTGTGAAGATAAGGTCAAGAGTATGACCTGCTTTATGTGTGGGTTGGTTGATGAGTTGTTTGAAGCCCTTGTCCGAGAGGGCGGATAAGAGGGCTTCGCAGTTAGATGATTGAGGATTGGCGTCAATGTGTAGATTAAAGTCCCCAAGGATAATGGCTGGTGAGTCCAGGTTTAAGTATTTTGCTATGATTTCCACTATAGGAGAGGCATCCAAGTCTAGTAATCCAGGGGGGGCATATGTGAGGAGGATTTGGAGTGATTTGGATTTGAACAGGCCTACCTCTAGTTTAGGTATTGTATTGATAGGTTGTAGGATGAGATTAAGATCTTTTTTGGCAGCCAGGAGGAGACTCCCCCTTTTTTCTTTTGTCTAGGGATGGAGAAGACATCGTATATCTGGGTAGGAAGTTGATTTGTTAAGACTGTGTCTGTGGGTTTCAGCCAGGTCTCTGTGATGGCACAGATGTCTGGTTTGGCGTCAAGCAAGTAGTCGTATAGAATGTGGGTTTTTTTGGTGATTGATTGGGCATTGAATAGTGTTAGAGTGAACAGGGCAAGCCCAAGGAGTTGGGTAAGAGGGGAGATCATCACCGGAGTGAGATTTCTATGGAATTTGAGATGGTACCGCATCGGTGGCTTCATCTTGAAGGAGGTACTGTGATATAATATGGGTATTGAGTATCCTAGCATCCTTAGAGGATTATAGTGTTTGCGTGTACAAGATTTGTCAGCAGTGGTTATCCTATGGCCTGAGAGGATGTTATGGATTGTGGATATGGTCTTTGAGGGGATAGGATTGATGTAGCGTATCAGTGCTGTTCCGTGGTTCGGGTTCTTGGCTGTTTGGTGCCCGGTGGGGCCTAGTTTGAGGGCGACAGTCACTAGCGGAAGGGGACAGCTTTTTACGACCGCCGCTCCTGTATGGTATGCTGAGAAGCAGGGGACCAGAATGAGCTTGCGTGGCCGGCCTCCGGACAAGTCCTTTGGTCAAATTAATCTGTAGGGCTACACTTAGGGGCTGCACAAAGGGTCGCACAAAGGGGCCTGCCCTTTTGTCGCGCAGCGCTGGGCTGGTTTCAATTTTAAAGGCCTCCGGAGCCTCTCTGGATTGGCTGATGGGAGCGGCTGCTCCTATTGGCTGGTCCTAGGAGGGCTGCTTCGTGGGCGGGCCTCGATGATGGCAGGACAGCGCTGGATGGCTCGCGATCAGCGTTGGAACCGCCGAGGGTAAGAGTGAATTTAAAGGGCCTTACCTCGGCGGGTCTGTGGCGCCGATTGCACAGGCCCTCCCTCGCAGCGTCCGACGAAAGAAGGAAGATCTGCCGGGCTGGTTTCAATTTTAAAGGCCTCTGGAGCCTCTCTGGATTGGCTGATGGGAGCGGCTGCTCTTATTGGCTGGTCCTAGGAGGGCTGCTTCATGGGCGGGCCTCGAGGACGGCAGGATGGCGCTGGATGGCTCGCGATCGGCGTTGGAGCCGTCGAGGGTAAGAGTGAATTTAAAGGGCCTTGAGGGGGACGCCCCCGAGGTTCACGCCAATGCTGGAATAAAGACGTGGGTAGCGTGCACGTGTGCACCCTAGTAGGGCCTTGGGAGGAACATGGCGGGAGGCAGCACCATAGCCGTTCCAGGGACGCCGGAGAGGGCGGCTTGTAGATGCGGCGGTAGCCATTTCCCAAGGTAAGCGGGAGGAGGCGAGAACAAGGTGAGGCAAACAGGGCAAAGCTGTCTAGGGCCAACGGACGTAACACCTTTGCAGCAATAATATGACCGAATCCCAAACCCTACACTAACCCCCCATGCTATGGGAAAACCTTTCCGCTTCTACTCTAATTAACATCTACCTCTTTTTTCCACACCTTGAACCCCTGTCTAATTGCTCATCAATAATAGTTATTTACCTGTAATACCTACTTCTATGATTGTCTGTTCAACAGCTTATCTGTTATAGATATCCAGTTCGCTGTATACCAACAAGACACGTTATATACATACCACTGTTTATTGTTTAACCGTTTACCAGTTATAGACGTTCCTTTGTAATATATATCTATTCCTTTGTTATTTACTAAACCGTTTTGCTGTTATAGATGTTCTTTGTAACTGACAAGAGGAACCGCTCAGTGTCCTGCACCACTCAGTTCTCTGTAAACCGATGTGATATGTAAAATCGAACACCGGTATATAAAAAAAAATAAGTAAGTAAATGAATAAATAATGCAATGCCTTATCTCCATCACATATGCAGAGCATTGACAGACCCTCACCAAATATAGAATAAGGGATCACAAATTACAGACAGAAATGTGCTAACAAAATCTGAACTGGAAACTCGAAGTAGTATGCCTCGTTACCCTGAAACCTGTGTGAATTATTGGGTGGGGATAGGGGTGCATGTGAACTTTCTCTCTTTTATACCCCTTTGTCCTGTAGACTCCCATATTCCTACTAACTCTATCCCCTCCTCCCCTAGGTCTGATCTAGCTCCCCCCATGATCCTGAAGTCCCCTCAACCTCGTCAAGTTCTGTCCCTGGTTGTCCTTGAATGCCTAAGTCACAATCTCTCAATCACTAGTGGTCCCCAAGTTCCAGAGAGGTCACCAATTGCCCTCTTCCTACAATAGAGAGGAAAATGCCATCTTTACTTATCATTTCCAATAACTCTCCTCCTTGTTTCCTTCCCTGACTGGTCGCACACACCAGCTTTTCAGGTTTGTTTTTATTAGGGGATCTTCTCCTGAGAGCTAAACTTTGCCCACTCTCCTCAGACTTGGGGGACGGGAGAGTGACCTGCACCCACGCTCTCCTCAGTAAACTGGGGGGAAAGGAGCCCCAAAATGGAGCACAACACCCAGTCTATGTCCTGAAGGGGATGGGGAAGAGGAGTAGAAAAAATATTTTTAAAAACAACTAAAAAAAATAAGTTAAAAAACCCCCAGCAAAACAAAGAAAAAGGCAAGCAAAAGAACGAATAAAATAGCAATACACAATAAATTTTCTTCCCACTCAAATTCCTAACTGACCACAAAGGTGATCTATCAGAGGTCGGATGGTCTTATATGTCATGCAGCCAACCCACAGTCATAATGCTCCTCTGTGATGTCACTTCTTATTACTCTGCTGTGGTGTGAAGGTTCCACGCACAGGAAAATTCCTCGCTCACAATGCCCCCGAGTGTGGGAGAAAATTTCACAGGAAAATCAAAGCACATGGACTTTAAAATTCAATCTGTGCACATTATTTCCCCCCCCACTTAAATATGCCTCTGTAAATGCCTTCCTTAAATGCAGCCTATAAAGTGTGAGCTTTGAAAATGTGGGTAAGGCTTTAAGAATTGTGCTTCCCATGTACTCCAGTCTTCTACACACACAGAATAAAAAACTAATGGTGTTCTAAAGTGTTGTTGTCCAGTACAATTAATTGCCGCACATCATTCTGCTGTTGTTTATCTAAATGTGTGTGCCCTTTTCTCCGCTTTCCCTGTGTGCTTTCACCCTATAAAATAGCATGTACATGATTACAAGCTACTCAAGTGTACATTTGCTAATTTTACATGCGTTAACTCCTTTGAAAATTCATTTTTTATGCATAATATATTGCAGTTTAAAACATTTGCTTTTAATATAATTATACATGTTCCATGAATAGTCGACTCATGATTTCATTGCAGATGCCACATTTATGTTCTGAAAAAAGGAATATTTCATTCAACCTTATCATTTTGCAGATGCACTGATATTTCGAATTCTGGAAAAGAAGTTTCTGATCCACATGTGGTGTGGTGGCTTGGATGTATATCTGAGGGAATGTGAACGTTTTGGGATTCATAATATGAACATTATGAAATCATGTGGTTTAAACATGATTTTAAATGCATTTCTTTGAGTTTGTGGGCTGCTACACTTCTGTAGCATATCATGTGTTAGCACTGTAACTGAAGTATATTGCAGATGATTAAAACTGAAGAACATGATTTACAAATGGGTACTGTTACAAAGAATTGTTTTAATCTATAACTTCATCGCCTGTAAGGTGGAGTGAGCTAAAATACTGCTCTCAGGTTACATCTTAGAGCTTATAGAAGTAAAATCCCGGTATGTTTATTGTTGGGCATGAATACAGATTTTGTGAATGATTATACTATGTGTTGTAATATAACTGTAATTAAGTTGGTTAGATTTTTAGGTCGGCACATTACTAATTGCCACCAGTGTTTTCAGGGGGTCCCAATGCATTTATGGCTAAGTAGTCTAAACCATTGAGACAGACTTAGCTGTATTCTGAAATAGACCAAATGATCAATTCTTTTTCTTTTTGTATTGTCAATTTAATTTTATGATGGAAGTGAATTTTATAAATGATCAGAAAAAGATTTTGAAGGCTATTATGGTGAAAATTATTTTATAGATACATTGGCTCTTTTGACACATGCTGACATTTTTTTCTTTCTCTTTAATGGTTCATGACAGGGTGGTGGTATTTTGCTGATGTATCATAGATTAAGTTACTCTTCAGCTTTTGTCCTTCCCATCTTAAATGAGAGCTAGGGGTGTGCATTTGAAAAAAAATGGTTTGGTTTGTTATTTCAGTTCAGTTTCCATTTTTATTTGTTTGTTCATTCTGGATACCAAGTTCATTCATTCTATCATTATATTTGTGTCCATTAAAGTCAATGGGGAAAGCAATGCATCCTCATTTAGTCTCTAACATTGGGGTTTTCTATCCAAGTCTAATGAAACTTGCAAGCAGGCACCAGCAGCAGGAAGAACAGCATTCTAAAACACCAAGAGTGGGGAAAAGTGGTACTAACAGTCCAAGGCAGCATGACCAAGGCAAAGCATCACAGTAGGAGAACACTTCAAGATACCATGAAAGGAGCAAAGGCACCAAAAACAGTGTCAGGAAGATACCAAAACATCAAAGGAAAGGCAAAGGGCACTAACAACAGTGGTATGAAGACTCCAAGTCACCAGAGAAGGCAAAAATGTGGCACATGAACACCCTAAGGCACCAAGAGATGGGCAAAGGGTACCAACATTTGCATGAAGACCCCAAGGCACCCAAAGAGGGGAAAATGGCACAAGGAGTGGCATCAACGACCCAAGGCATAGAGAGCAGAGTGAGACCGCAAGAGGAGTAGCTGCATTGTGTGTTGTGCGCCACAGAAAAGAGAGCCAATCAGTATAGCTGTAGAAGAGAATTTAAATTAAGGGAGCAGCAACTCAAATAGAAAAGACTGGGCATACTGTATAACTACTGACATCTTGTAGCTAGAAGATAGAATGGCAGGCTTTTATTGCTACTGCTGTTGCTGGTGATTCACCTGCAGCAGAGAGGTGTGTATACTGCTTCTGCTATATATTATTTTTGTTACTATTATGTTTTATATATTATTTTTAATGATTTCATTTATACATTTTAATATGTAACTCCTGGGCTAGGGTCTCCCCTGAGGTCCCCAAGGGCCACACCTCAAATTCAGTGCTAGATATTATGTTACCATTTGTTCCTGCTGTCATTTTAATCTGCATGCCCATGATTTCCTGATAGGGGGGGAGATCGTTTCCTAGGCCCTTAGTGTTGGATAGATATTATTCATCCATTAAAGTCTGTCTCTGTAAACGGCAGTAATAATCAGGCTGGAAGCAAAGAGTGGTTTCCGACCTAATTTTACTGATAAATAATGGAATCTGGAAAATCTTTGTTACAGCTATTAATATTCACAAAGTCCAAATTCACATTTTATGATTTTAATAAATTTACAACTCTTCTTCTCTAAATTACTTGGATGGATGGATAGAACCAATTGCTCATTCACTGAATTTATTCCAATTCTATATATGAAATAGTGGTTAAGCTTCTTTCCCATCTAAGGATAACAGTACTTATGTTCCAAATTAATGTTAGTGTCCAGTCCAAATTTCATACCTCTCAGTCCTATTGCTCCACATTCTCCTCTTTTCCACTCCCAATACTTGAACTCTCTAGAGTCTGCTTCTCTTCACCTGTTGATTTCCTAGAGATAATTATGATTCCCTGATTGAGGTCACCAGTCACAAATTTACTCCACAATGATACAAAAAATACATTAAACACATGCAGGTAAATTTTGAAAGGTTTGTGCGTGCACGAAGAAACATGAAGAAACGTGTGTTTGTGGGCATGCATGGCAGTGTTTTGAATTATTCTTCCACATGCGCATGAATGCTGTAAAATAAGCATATGTTTTTGCCTCCAAGAACGCACTAATATGTGCGTAAATCTCCACGTGTTATACACAGATGTGGGTTATTGTTCGCATTCTCACAAATGCAAGAGTGGGACTTCCTGTTCCTGGGTGCACTTTCAGAAAATGCCAGGACTAGCTAGGCAGCCCAATTTCACCATCAGGGAAGTCGCCCATTTGATGTCCCTAGTGGTAATAGTTGAGGGTCACCTGTTCCTGATTCCTGACCAGAGGAGGCATCTCTGACGAATGCGCAGGGCCTGGAGGGAACTGCAGCTCACCTTCCACCAGCAGGCCTCTTACCATTGGGGGGTAAGATGACTGCTCTTACAGTGATAATCTTAGCTGTTGCATAAGAGGGGGGGGGGGGGGTGGTGGCGAGATAGGCTAAATCCTGGGTGGGAGTGCCAATGGGGATGGCGGCGGAGCAGAGAGGTTTGTATGCCTACCAAAGGAGGGTGCTCAGGATGCTGGAAGTGAACCTATGAGCCTTACAGCTGCTGGAGGCAGCTGTAAGGCTCCTAGCTAGCAGGATGCCATCGTCCTGAGCACCCTCCTCCCTAACTCCCTGGGATATATTAAAACGATACTTATATTGATTGTACTGATTTAACCTGACATTAATAGCATGGACGTTCATTGCTTAACTATATCATAGTAGATAAAAGACATATAGTAGGGCAGATTTACATGGAATGATTGAAGCCTTAGAGACACAAGTATAATAATGCTATAAGAAAGATATGGTACCAACTTTCTCAGGTATTAGAGAATTGTTTAATGCTGATATGTCAAGCAATAGCTTGCAAGATAGTCCTCAGGGGACACCTAGGCAATCAGGCTCTCACGGTAGTCACGATGACTATGCATGAGCCATTCTGACATGCTCAGCTGCCATTCTCCTTTACTCATTATGATGCATGCTTCTAGAGGAAATCCAGAAAACCTACATGCCTAGGTGTGCCCCAGTGAGTGACTTTATAGGATAGCAAACCATTAAGAATGCCTTTAGAAGGCATAGATGAGGGCCACTTGCACAGTCCTTGGAACTGCTCAAGGATATTCCCACTAGTTGCACTGCACAGCTACATGACCTCCTTCATGGAGGTTAAATATTTAGGAATGGTGCAGCTGCAGCATCCATAAATGGATTCCCAAGACCAGCTTCTCAAATCATATAGTAGTAGCATACATTGTCACACACCAGTATGGAGGAACTAATACCAGCTATAGAGCACACTCAATTTTCTCTTCCTATTTCTTTGCATTAGATCGAGGACCTAAAGAAGAAGGCCTGGTGGCTGAACCTCCGGAAGAGATGGTGGCTTGATTGGCTACGTGCTCAGCAAGATGGGGCTGGTGGTAAATAAATCTTCCAGCCTACTGGGCACAATAAATTAAATTCATCACAAAGTTTCACTGGACATCATTCTCACACATGCTTTTGTTTTAAGGTGCTGCTGAAGAGGTCGAAATACAGGAAGAAGTGGAGGAGGAAGCACCAGCCCCCGCACCTGCAGCAGCCTCTGCTGGGGAGGAGCAGGATACTCTCCCCCCTCATCTATCACCACCAAGGGTGGAAGTGGCAAGGATGGAACCACCCCTTGTGCAAAAAGTGCACCTACAGCTGGACCACACTCCATTCCCGCAGGGCCTCCTCCCAGTTTTGCCCAGAGAGAGATGCAGAGACCTAGACCGGCCAGCATTTGCTGGCCAAGGTAGGCATGGATGGCCTTCTGCTTCCTCTGGTACCCCTCTAGCTCAGCAACCAAGAGGTTCATCATCGGGAGCAAATGCTCCCGATGATGAGACTCTCACAAGGCAGGAGTTTCATGCTTTCCTGAGGGGGATGGCGGCGGAGCAGAGAGCTTTGTATGCCTACCAAAGGAGGGTGCTCAGGATGCTGGAAGTGAACATATGAGCCTTACAGCTGCTGGAGGCAGCTGTAAGGCTCCTAGCTAGCAGGATGCCATCGTCCTGAGCACCCTCCTCCCTAACTCCCTGGGATATTTTATTTTTATACTTTTGTATACTATTTTGTACCTAGATGTCCCCCTTCCCCGATTGCTTTATTATTTCTTTCATTTAATTGTAAATAGTTTTTTACAATTTTGCAAAAAAATTGTTTACTCCTCATTCACCTGTCTGTTTATTGAGTATGTAGTGAGAGGAGGAAGGGAGGAGTGGGGGGAAGGGAGCAAGGGGTTTTGGGAGAGGGAATACATAGTGTGAATAATAAAAGAAGAACAGACGATAAATGAAAGAACTCCAGATAGGTATATGTTCAGGTAGTTTACTTCATCTTCAAGAAATCTGCCGGCGGTCAAGGAGGGAGAGCCATCTGCCAAGAGATGAGGCATGCAGGCATCTGAAGCATCTGCACTGGAAGGAACTTCAGGAGCACAATCACTATCTCCACCTACAGCAGAGAAGAGCAACGACATTGACATGCAGCTGACAATATAACACATTAAACACATTTGCATTGCGACCTTCATTAACACATTTCTGCATACCCTGGGGACCCAGAAAGCATCCCACCACTTAAAATGTGAAATGCAGCTACTCATGTATAGAGAAGCGATGAATGAAGTGGGACAGGAAATGGGGGAATTCCGGAGGGATGGAAAGGCTTCTGCCAAGAGACCAAGTGTGCATATGTTCCTTTTATTAGTGGCAACTATGGCCTATTTAGTGAGCAAAGGGCTAGTTATGCTGTTCCTCAACCTCTTAGCATGCTTACAAAGCCAATCTACAGGGCAGTTCTTCTCTAGGCTCACTATTCTTCATTCCTCTTCCCCCTTGCTATCACCCAGTATTGCTGGTAGAAGACCTGGAAGGGGTCACTGAGAGCCTTACACAGCACAACACACACACAAAGGGATGGATCTGGCAATAGTCACAAACAGTAGAGCTCCTGAAAGGCACTCTGGCCCACAGCTTTAAACACTCCTGGCTGTGTTGCCTTCAATCTCCTCAGGCTCCCACCCCTGGCCTTGCTGCCTCTGTGAATGTTGTGCAAACAAATGAGGGTAAAAAAGTTGAACATAGTAAATCAAGGGATGGGGGAAAGAGAATTATGTTGGAAGCTCAGACTAACCAGTATAGAGAAGACCAGGCCTTATGAAGAGAGAAAGCTGCATTCTCCTCGCCAGCCCTGTGATGTAGCATTTCCATCCTCCTGCTGCCCTTATCCTACCAGTGTTCATGTGCCATGTACAGAGTATGAACATGTACATAGTATTCTAAAAAGAAGTATTAACATCTCTCTAGCCCCCATGGACCTAACTTTTAACATAAAAACACTGCTAGAGGTAGGTTCATGGCCACATATCATGCTATGCCAACCTGTCCTAAAAAAGCTATCTTTATTATGAGCTGTACTGTACCTAGTATTCTCCATGCTCACAAGTGTTACATAAGAACATAAGAAATTGCCATGCTGGGTCAGACCAAGGGTCCATCAAGCCCAGCATCCTGTTTCCAACAGAGGCCAAACCAGGCCACAAGAACCTGGCAATTACCCAAACACTACCCAGCAATTACCCAAACACTACCCAGCAAATCATCTAAAGGATGCCCTAAGGTCATCTCTTCCAAACCCCCCCCCCCCCTCAAAAAAAGTCGCTCTGTAACACCTACCTGTGTCTATCTCACAGCTTTTTGGCAAAGTTGGACATGCAGGCTCATGTGCTTATGTTTCGTGAAACACCCAAGCACCCAGCTGAAGGCAATCACACATTCGACTGCTCCCTCTTCCATAATATGTAAAAAGCGAAGGACTCAAAGTGTCCTGATTGAAGGCAATCCGGAGAGCTAGCCTCACACCTGGATGTAGATGTGAAATGTAATTGTCAGCAGTTGTTTTACAATCATTCAGAAGAAAAGCTGGCTATCTTACATAGCATACCCTATGAGTAACGTGTGTACTCATACCTATTTATGTGTGTACAAATTATAGCGTGTAATAGTTCTATCTACTTAATTATAAACTCGTATAAGATGCACGCGTGTAAGACCCACCCACTTATGTACTATTCTGATTTACGCTTCTGTTTATGTATCACTGTGTGCACTACGTGCTTTCCTCCCATAAAAGGAGGGAGTCTGGCCCTTCTTTCTTAGTGCCACCATTCCTCAGGGCCAGACAGGACACATGCATAAGCCTAATTTCCTGCCCAGGGAGGTTGACCTCCTTGTAAAGGAAGTGATGAAGGCTTACATGTTCTGTTTGGCGAGAGGTCCAAAACCATAGGCTCGTACCAGAGAGAAAAAATATGGGAGTGGATCCAGCAAAAACTAAATGCTATTTTTAAAAACAACCGGAGCATGGGTGAGCTGTGCCACAATGGCGAGACCGGCGACATCTCATCAAAAAGAAGATGACACACAGGGAAGCAGAAGGCGCAGACTCCCAGGTGATCTTCATCGTGGCAGAGTGGATGGTGCTCTCCACCATTTCATAGGCATGTGTAAGTGGGGTAGGGAACCTGGACATTTCACACCCTGAGCAGCAGCACAGAGAGTTATGTATATGATACACAGTGATAGTGTGGAGAAATGGTCCTTCTACAATTATGATGTAGGCCTCCAGTGCCCACAGAGAACTGGCATCCAGCCTTGGCTCCAGAGCCCCTGATCTGGAGATTAGGGCAGTCCACCAAAAGTTATGTGTATGCTGGAAATGTCATGATATTACAGTTGGACCTGTGGTCTGGACATAGAGGGCATGCTGTTTTTGTATGAGACTGGTGCATGGGATAAGGTTTGTATTTAAACATGATCTAGTGTTATATACAGTCCTCTTGCCTCCATATCCTATGAAATGTAATCTTCTTTGACAGCTTTGCTATTCCACCATATGACTTAAATGTTATTGGAGAGCTTACCTGGGTAACATCAAGCTAGGTTGAGAGAGCCTTGCCCAAATCTCATCTTGGAGTGAGTTTCCTCACTCCGAAGGCCAGCAAATCTTCACAAGTGACCACTGTTCTGTTCATAGGTGTCACGTAGCATGTCAAAGTGGCTCCTAACCCCCTACACACTTATCTAATCCCCACCTCGAGTTACTAGGTGGGCCTACCCTAGGGATACAAATACCTGCCTATGGGCCATAATATTATGGCCTCTCTCTCTCTCTCTCTCTCTCTCTCTCTCTCTCTCTCTCTCTCTCTCTCTCTCTCTCTCTCTCTCTCTCTCTCTCTCTCTCTCTCTCTCTCTCTGAAACACTGGTCCCCCAGTGGTTGAATGCAGGAAATACATCAGGTTTGGCACTTATCACAGAATCTGAAATGGTATCACAATGTGCACTAACTTATCTAATTGCGATAAATACTATATTAGCATAAAACAAGCCCCTTTTGCTATCGCATGCAGTACTTACCGCATTTTGATAAATCCAGGCCTAAGATTGATACAGTAGAAGATTCAGTGAATTCTGTACAACTTAAGGTGGATGAAATGGATAAAATGTAATAAAATCTGAAAAATCTCATTTTGAGAGACTAGAGGTATTAGAAAATCAGGTGAAAAAAAATAATTTGAAGATATTGAATTTTCCTAAGACTCATTTAATAACCCCAATAGACTTATTTAAAAGCTACTTGGTGAATATCCTGAAATATACAAAGGAAGCAATACCTGCTATTGCAAGAATATATTATACCTCTCAAAATGAGGAAATAAAAAACCAGGATCAAAATAAGGATAACCATCCTGAATTAGATTTGTCAGAATTGCTAGAAAAATCTTTCGAAACTAATATAAATACTAGAGCCACCCTCATTATACAATTCTCTTTTCTATCTGAAAGAGATTCCTTGTTGAGACTATCCTTTGGACATTAGAATGATAAGTTTTATGGACAGGCTATCAGGATTTTTCCTGATATATCATATACAACAAGAATTAGGAGAAAATAATTTCTAGTAATGAGAGGTGAGGCCCAGAATAAAGGGATACAATTCTTATTGAAGTACCCTTGTCAATGTACTATTATAAATCAGGGGAATAAGTATATTTTCACACAGGCAACCCAGTTAAGACAATACTTGGATACCCAGTCCTAAAGTACCACCAATGTGTTGGTTATAAAAAAATATATATATAGGAGAAAATGATAAAAATTCCTTGTTATCAGTGTTCTTATTAATCTGCTTTTTGACCGTTTAAATTCTCCAGCATTCTCTTTACTTAATTTTGTTTTCTCTGGATGGATATGCACAGTTTGATTAATGTTGATGTTGTAAAAGTATTTTCTTGATGTTTCTTTTAAAGAACTGTGAAATGTATCTGATAAGACATGTAAATTTAATAAACAATAAATTAAAAAAAACAAAACATCAAACATTATCAACAAACATAAAACAATCATAACAGTAAAGCCATACTAATAAAAAATATTTCAAAACAGTTGTTGAACAGAATAAGAGGAAAGGCGGGATAAATAAAATATATAACTACCAATAAGTAAGGGTTAAAAAATCCCCTGCTTTCCATACCCAGGAAGTTTTAATTTCCAGTCGTCCTGAGATTGTCTTTCGTTGGTGTGGGGAACGGGTGGAGCACAAACTTTCTCCTCTCTTTCTCATAGACACACATGCTTTCACACACACAGATACAAACACTTTCACAGACATCACACACAGACACGCTTTCATACACATTCATGTTCTCTTTCTCACAAACAAACACACATGTGTTCTTTCTCTCTCTCTCTCTCCTCTGGGAATGGGTAAGCAGCAGCAGTTGCAGACTCTTTGAACAGGCCCACAGTCCCAACGCCTCCTTTCTCTCTCTCTACTGTTTGCAGCAGTGCAGGCCCAGCCGAGGCTACTCCCGTTCAGTGCTCCTCTCTTCTTTCCCCTGTCACATACGCCCAGCCAACGCCGCTCCTCTCTTGAACCGATGATATTGCTGCTCCTCTTCCGTCACTGCTGTCTTTGGCCGAAGGCTGGCTGAGGATGCTCTACCTCAGGAATCCTTTGTCTAGCCTGAGAGGCCATTGCTTTTCTTGCTCCGTAGTGCCATTGCAATTGGACCTCCTTCTTCCTGCCTCTGCATCCCAAGCAACACAACTTCCTCTTCTGGTAGTGGGGGTGGAGGTATGGAAGTGCAATTAATAAAAGTCTCAAGGTTATTCTGCTGCTTAAATATGACATCAGCTAGGCCCGGTAGAAGTACTAAGCTGCCACTCCTGAACTTGCCACATTCTTAACAGTTGCCTAGTCTGCCTAGAGCTTCTACCAGCCCTGAAATTACCCCCTAAGTGGGAAACCAAGCGATTGATAAGTAGAACAGAGGAACAACTCTGTCACTCCTACTGCCAGGCCCCAAAGAATAATGTTCTAGAGAATAATCAACTGTAATATTCTGCCAACTTACAGTGTACTGCTACTACAATGTTATTGTAAAGCTCTGTCACAACTGATACATTGGAACTGACTCATACAGCTCATGAAATAAAAACCCATGTAGAGTATTTTTCACAAATACTTAAATGTAATATTACACACACACACTACATCTCAAACACATCCTATAAAGGGAACAGAAGGATGTTAATAACTTGATTTCACTCAGTATCTTCACTTTTCTTCAAGGGGATGACATGTAATCCATAGGCTCTCCCCATAACTCCCTTCCAAAAAATCTTTTCACTGGACAACAAAAATAGTAAAATGAGGAAGGAATAATCCCCTGTATTGGCCAGTAACAGGAAAATCCTCCACTCCCACACACATACAAAAAAATACATTTTCCTAATTCATCCCAAATTGGTCCCATTTTTAGGGCCAATTACCGGTAATACTTCATTTCTTCTACTTAGCACCCCTACCTCATGTAGAATCACTTTACTTTTAAGTATCTCTTGATAGATGGTCTGTACTTTATCTGCTACATATTTGCAGGGGGCATAAAAAATACCATTTTACTTTATCTTACACATGTACATCCAGTGCCTTTTGAATGTCAGAACATGGAACTATACAACATTGCACAGGTTACCTACTTTGTAACCTCCTGAACCTATAAATCCTGCACTGAAGCTCTCCTCTAACACGTCAGAATTTCTCCAAAAATGTCTCCTTTGGACCTTCTGTGATCCTCTGAAACATTAAAAATACTTAGTCACAGCTGTAAAATACAAATAATTCAGCATCAGACCATTTGCAAAAGGCTCCCAACATCTGAAATATGAAAATGAGGTAATAAATGTAAAACAGAATTCGGTTGGAGAACTATTCTCTACTGCATTTTAATAATTTTTATTATAGGATTTTATGACTTTTTTTTCCAAATAACTTTAACACATAGAATATCCATAAATAACAATAGAACCATCATAACCAACTTGTTTCAACATTCAAAATAAGGTCAAAATAACACCTCCACAAACTATAGGCACCTAATATCCAGTCCAATAAAAAGAAAAGGAAAATTGGTTCTTCTACATGATTCTACATGAGTTCCTGGAATACCACAGATCAGTCTAGATCCTGGGTTTATCATCCCTGCCAGCGGATCGAGACAGAAAATGTTTTATTGATACTGCTATATAACCTAGTGTGCCACCTGCAGTCCCTCAGTATTGACCTGTACCCAAGCCAAGATGAAAAGCACACTAAAAACCATGAACGCCAACTCCCACCAATGAGCAGGAGGATGGTGAAGCTGGAACTCAAAACCAAGTAAATAAAAAGCGTGGTGAAACCACTAACAACTCTGCATTATACAAACCATCGGTATGAGCAGAAGCCTTTAACCCCCCCCCCCTTCCCCCCCACATTGGGCAGGTCTCTGGACTGATCTGTGGTATTGCAGGAAAGAAAAGAAAATTAGCAGGTAAGACCAAATTTTCCTTTCCTTTCATACCCCAGATCAGACCAGATTCCTGGGAAATACCTAATCTCCCCTAAACTTGGTGGGACCTGGAAAGTCCCACTCGCAGAACACTCACACCAAGGCCCATGGCCCCTGGAGCCCAGACATCAATGTGATAATGTCTGGCGAAAGTGTGCAGCAACTTCCAGGTAGCCATTCTGCAAATCTCCTGTGGAGATACCTGCTATGATTCGGCCAAAGAGGTCGCCTGAGAACACATTGAGTGCACTCTGAATCCCTCAGGCACAGGACAACACTTAGAAATATAAGTCGAACTAATCACCTCTTTAAGCCAACGTGCAATTGTAACTTTAAATGCCTGTCACCCCTTCTTTGGACCACTCCACAGGGGAAAATGATGATCTGATATATGGAACTCCTTAGTAATCTTCAAACACCTCAATAATGCATGCCTCAGGTCCAAGAGCCTAAGCTCCCCTGCATGAGGCATGAAGAAATCCAAATCTGGAAAATCCAGAAGTTCCACAGTCTGACTAAGATGGAATGCCAAAACTACCTTAGGTAGAAAAGAGGGCACTGTCCATAAAGATACCCCCATCTCTGAAATTTGCAAAAACAGATCTTGACACAATAAAGCCTGGAGCTCCAAAATTCTCCAAGCCAAACACATAGTCACCAGAAACACTACCTTAAAGTCAATTTCTTATGGTCACTCTCCTCAGTGGTTCACACAGAGCCCCACACTAGATTAAGATTCAAAGATGGACAAACCTTCCTCAAAGGAGGTCCCAAATTCTTTGCCCCCAAAGAAAACGTATAACATCTGTATGCATCAACACGGAATATCCCTTCACCTTACCTTGGAGACAGCCCAATGCTTCAACCTGTACCCTTAGATAGTAAAAAGCAGAGCCTTGACTAATCCACCCTGCAGAAACATTAAAAAAAAGCCATAGAGAAGCTTGGAGAAACTGAACCCCATTACCAGTACCAGGACTCAAAGACCCTCCAAATCCTCACATACCCTAAGAATATGGAAGGTCGCCTGGCCTGCAACAAGGTGGTAATAACAGCCTCAGAGTAATCCTTCCATCTCAAGTATCACCTCTCAAAAGCCAGGCCATAAAACAAAGTGAGTTGTTTGATCCAAAAATGTTGGACCCTGGCAGAGAAGATTTGAAAGATGGACGAACCTCAGCAGTCCATCTATGGCCATGTTGACAAGATCTGCCAACCAAGGATGGCATGACCATTCTGGATCCACCAGAATCATGTTGGTCAGCTGTTTTTCTATCCACTGTATTATCTTGCCCACCAGTGGCCATGGAGGAAATACATAAAGAAGAACGTCTTGGGGCCATGGTAGAACCAGTGCATTGATGCCTTCTTCCCCATGTTCTTTCTGATGGCTGTAAAAACAATATGCCTTGGTGTTCTCTCTGATCACCATTAAATCCATATGAGGAGAACCCCATCTTCTGCGGATGAGATGCATCACTGCCACCAACAGTTCCCACTCACTGGGGTCTAGTTTCCTCCAACGGAACGTTGACCACTCTGGCAATGTGGAAAGCTGCTATCTACTCCAGGTGCAGCTCTGCCCAAAGAATTAACTTTTGGGCTTCCTGAGCTACAGCCCAACTCTTGGTGGCACCCTACTGGTTGATGTGGGCCATCATCATCATCACTGACTCGTTGGCTTCAGGGAGAGCTAATAGCATCAACTTATTCTCTGGTAACAGATAAGGTTTTGCCATAGCTCTGCCAACCCTTAAGCCGGACTCTGGAGTGTCCCACTCCTGAACTACCAACTTCTTCAATGACTTGTGAAAGGGAATATACTTATCCAGACTGCACAACCTGTTCAATATGAGATTCGCTCCCTCCAAGTCAGATTCTTCCTGAGATACCTTGATTCCCAGCTCCTTAAGAACTTGTGTAATTAAAGACCAGAGCTCCTCTCTGCGAAAAAGGCACATCACTTTGGGATCATTTCCTTTGGCCACAGAAATCTTCTCTGGATCTCCAGGTCTGCCGCATCCAGTAACATGCCCACATTCGGGGAGTCTTCCTCTGCTGCATCAGGACTTTCAGAGTCATCCATGTCCCCCTGCTGACCACCAGACAGTGAAGAAAGGGCCAACACTTGCCAAACACCATCTTTATGCTTTCTCATGGATGGAGCAGAACTGGATTGAACCACAGGCCAGAACCGGGATCCAGAGTGATCCCCTGCTGCTTTTCTGGCCAAAAAAGCCTTGTACATGAGAAGAACAAAATCCACTGAAAAGGCCTGGGACTCATCAGAATCCTGATCTTCTGCCTCACCGTCATGCAGATCCAGGGGAAAATCTTTCATAATTGAGCCACCCCCAGGCTTCCTAGAGCTAGCCACAGCAGGAGACAGTTGTGATGGGGAACCCTGGGCTTCTTCTATTGCCGGTGAAGGCCCTGCAGCAGGACACAAAATAGACAACTTTCATGCACCGAGATAACTTCTCCCTGCTGCAGACCTAGATGATCGAGCCAAAGAAACAGGCTTGGAACATGAGCAAGACACTCCAGACATGCCTATCCCACTAAAAATATACCTGAAGCACAAGCCCTATCTATTTAGCCTGGACCATGAGCTCCCGCAAGCACGGCAAGCGCTGCTATGCACTATTACCAGTAACTCATGGCCTGGAGCTGCGTACCACCTTGCACAGCTCTAAGCACCCCTGGATACAATGGCCCTACTCTTCCAAGCACCACCGGCCACTGCACAACCCCAAAATAATCAAGAAAAAACAAGGCAAAGGAACCCCATCTCCCTTTTGCAATTCATTTTAGTAACCGCCCTGGATAATAGAATAAAAGGAATACTTCCCTGCTCATCTGGGCTAGTTGTGCAGAGTTGTCAATGGGCCACACACGCTGCCTCATGGGGGATGAGGGATCTGGACCACTAGATGTCCACACCACGGATCTCTGGACCAAGCTAATAGCAGGGTCACCAACCCTCAACTCATCTACCTCAAACCAGGGAGGATGACCCTACCAGGACCTGGGAGAATTGAGAAAAATTCTTTAAATTCCAAAAGTTCTTTTATTTTCTTCTCCAGACTTCAGATCTACCATCTGCTGGAGACAGAGAAATACTAAGGGACTGCAGGTGGCACACTAGGTTATGTAGCAGTTTCAGTAAAACTTTCTCTGTCTTCATCTGCTGGTAGGTATATAAAACCCAAGAGTTTGGACCGATTGGAGTTATAAACAGGAATATATGGATTATAAAAGAAATGTCACATGACATCTTCAGATCATCCAGGCTACTTGAACTGCCAGATCAACTTGTTGCAAGATAAATCATGTCTCATGGAAAAGAAAGTCTATGTTTTCCTTTAGTTTCTTTCCACATGGAACCTAAACCTGGATAAATGTTCCTGGTTACAGATCTCCAGAATTCTGGACCTAAATGAATGCCAAGGCATGTAGATGAACATCACATAGAAACATAGAAAAATATCTCTGGGGTAGTCTTGGTTTAAAAGCACAGTCTAGTCCTTCTGAAGATAACATAAGAACATAAGATTTGCCATACTGGATCAGACTAAAGGTTCATCAAGCCCATTATCCTGTGTCTAACAGTGGACAATCCAAGGGATAAGCCGTAGAGTTCCCCAATTAATAATGGTTTATGGAACTTCCAGGAACTAGCGCAAATTTTTTTTAAACCCAGCTACACTAACAGATTTTACCACATCCTCCAGCAACGAATTCCAGAGTTTAATTATTTGTTGAGTATGTAACCCTTTCTTGGTGGATGGCACATATCCTAAAGGTACATTGCCACATGAAGGTTTAAACACAAGATTCCAATATCAAATTGTATATTACCATGAAGGAATCAACACACTATAAACATTTATATCTTTTAATTCACAATATACAGCATCTATTCATTCATATCAAAATGTGAATTGCATTATAAACAATAATATTGTCTTCAATAAATATTTTGATACAATTTACAATCAAAAGAATCAGCAAAATATATCACAGATATCATGTAAAAATGTCTTATCACTCAACATATACCTCACTCAAATCACCTAAACTCATTCACTACAAATAACATCCACTCAAGTTTTATAAAAATGGCATATTTTCTATGTAATACTCAAACCAGTCACACTCTTGAAGCTATCTCATTAAAGTTATCTCCCTTAAACTTGAAACAATCCCATTCTAATTATCCTCTTCAAACTTGAAACTGTCCCGTTCAAACTGTCCCTACAAAGAAAGGATTCACTTTGTTTTGCCAACTTGAGGCTTATCCAGGGTGCATAAAAATGCTCTAAGCTTTAAGAGAGAAGCAATACTAACTGTGAGTAATTGGAGTTCACTGTTCTGAAGGAAAAGGCAGTCTACTAATGTTTATGTGTTAAAGTGGCAAATAAAGATAAAGTGTTTTAAGAAAGGCTGGAGTCAGTCCAGGTTTGTGTCAGAAAAATGCCACTTGTTCCCACATATGGTGTCATGCATGGGACTTTTTCTTTAAACCTAGTATAGAGGAAATCCCAGTCTCCAAAGAAATGTTTGGTGTATGTGTGGCCTGACAGAAGCAGTTTGGAGGCCAAACATTGGCAGAGGATAGAAGCAAAGTGACTGTTTGGAGTACAGATAGTTTATTTATTTATTTATTTATTTATTTTTATATACCGATGTTCCTGTATAAAATACATATCGCACCGGTTTACAAGGAACTAAAACTGTTGCCTCGGGGGCGGAATACATTGAAACAAATAACAATGGCTAACTTAAAGATAAATAAAAGACGTAATATAACTGAGATATGGTGATACTCTGAAACATATGTACAGGGGAGAAAGGGGAGCGGGGATTATAATGTCATAGTATTCCTCGGGTCTTAGTTCTCCGGGAATGCTTGGGTGAAAAGCCAAGCCTTTAGCTTCTTTTTGAATCTCATAGAGCAGGGTTCTTGGCGCAAGTCCGGAGGGAGCAAATTCCAGAGTGGGGGACCCGCAGTGGAAAGAGCGTGTTTCCTCAGTGAGGTTTTTGCCAGCTGGGTAAGTAGCATGTTCTTGTATGCACTTCTAATCGGTCTCTTAGTGATGTGCTGCTGCAGTTGAAAAGTTAGGTTGAGAGGGGAGATGTTGTGCAGGGTCTTGTGTATCATCATAAGGGCTTTAAAGTGAATCCTGTATTTAATTGGCAGCCAGTGAAGGTGCTGTAGGATGGGGGTGATATGTTCCCTTTTGTTGGTGTTTGTGAGGATTCTGGCAGTCGCGTTCTGGGTCATCTGAAGTGGTTTGATGGTGCTAGCAGGAAGGCCCAGGAGGAGAGAGTTGCAATAATCCAGTTTCGGGAGGATGATGGATTGTAGTACCAGGTGGAAGTCTCGGAAGTGTAAAAGTGGTTTTAATCTTTTTAATACCTGCAATTTAAAGAAGCATTCTTTTGAAGTGTTGTTTATGAACTTGCTGAGGTTGAGTCGGTTGTCTAGTAGCACACCCAGGTCTCTTACTTGCGAGGTGAGGTCAATTGAGGTGATAGAACGTTGGCTAGAGGTTGGAGGGATGAACGGGATGTAGTTTTCTGGAGCTATCAGGAGGATTTCAGTTTTTTTGGTGTTTAATACAAGGTTGAGGCTGGAGAGTAGGTAAATACAGAGTTGTGAAGAGGACCTATGATTCTAGAATGCAGTACAGAACATAGGGGGCCTATGGCTTTAAAACAAAATATAGAACACAGGGGTATACAGAGCATGGTGGCTTGTGAAAGAGTGTGGCTCAGAAGCTGCACTGAAATAAAAAAAAGTTTCAGGTAGAGAGGAAACTGTGAGTGGGCCTGGTTGCAGGGACAGCCAGAAAGTGGTAGATTTGAACCAACTAAAGAGAGAAGATCTGTTGGAGTTAGACAGGGATTTAATAATAAGTAAGTTAATGCTGGTCATCTTTTTTTTTCCTTTGAAAAGAAAAGGCAGTGAAGAACTGGTGCATCAAGGTTGTGCTGAGCAGGGTGTCACTGTGGGAAAAGCTGCCAGAGAGGGCTGTGAGTGCGGTGAATGGGAACAGGACAGGGCCCTCTTCCAGCAAGCAAGCTACTCTATAGTTCAAGGAGCGCAGCCACAGGAAAACATGGAGTGGAACAGCCAGGGTACTGCAGCAAAAGGTGAAGCAAAAGCAGCCAGAAGGTTGGAAGGAAAGAACAGTCATGTATTTCTGTGTAGTGGGAGTTCCCTGGTCCCAAGAGTTGCGTCAGAGGGAGAACCTGAGGCTTGGAGTTTGGCAGCTGGAAAGGCGAGCCAGATTAATGGAGCAAAGGAACCCACTCCAAAGAGTCCAGTCCAGGCAAGGTAGTAAATACCTAAACTGGCTGGATAGGTAGTGCAACCAATTCCTGGAGGAACTGGTTGAGTTGCTGGTAGAGATGTCCCGTGAGGTGACTGCATTGTGGCAACAGTCTGAGATTGGCGCTACAGGAGGTCCTGAGGAAGACCCTGTAGGGTGCTCAAATACTACCAGACTCTAGAAAGAGCTTCCATGAGAAGCCCAGAGAAGTGGGCAGTGAATAACCCTGAGAAAAAGGTCACAGAAAGCCCTAGAGAGGGTGACACAGACTGCCTAGGAGGAGGCAGTACTGCCTGGGGGTGGCTCAATTATGAAAGATTTTCCCCTGGATCTGGGTGATAGTGAGGCCAGCAGGCTGCAGCACAAATTGGACAGAAGGTGGCACTACAGGAGGTCCTGATGAAGACCCTGTAGGGTACCCAAACACTTCTGGGAGTCCAGAAACAGTTTCAGTGAGAAGCCCAGAGAGAGAGAGAGGGCAGGAAAAGGCTAGTGAGAGAGGAGCTGAATTGCCAAATGAGAGGGATGGCAGAGAACCCAGCGAGTAAGGCTGCAGAGAAAAACCCAGAGGAAGGAACCATAGAGAGCCTAGAGGGTGGTGTTGCAGAAACCCCAGCGAGTGAGGCTACAGAAGAGAACCCAGAGGAAGGAACCATGGAGAGCCCAGAAGGTGGTGCTGCACAGACCTCAGCGAGTGAAGCTGTGGGATGGGTGAGTAGCCAGAGAGTTCTGAGGGGATACCAGAGAAATCTCCAATGCAGGCACCACAGCCAATCCAAGAAGTTCTTCTGGGGTGGAATTTGAACCCGGAGCCAGCAAGAGACTTGGTTAAAGGACTGAGGGTGCAGTCAGTACATTGGGTGGTGGTAGGGCCTCTAAGGTTACCCTGGTAGGTAGGGGTGAGCACAACCGAAGAGTCCTGACCCCAAGCCTAACTTGTGAGATGCCAGATAAGAGGGGCTGGGGAGCTGAGGCATTCTCCTGGATAGGATCCAGGAGGAATGAAAATGCTCAGACCAATGGGTCCAAGCTAAGGGGGGAGTTTATGAGACAGTATCCCTATGTTCCCCTTTAAACTGGTGTGGGACCAGGCAGGAGGCCTGGTCCTGTTGCGTTCATGTCTCTTCTCACCCCTCACTCCACCCTCTCTACCTTGGGAGCGACTCCCTTCGGCTCTGATGGACAGATGCAGCTGCGGCTTCTCCCTGCCTCTTGGTCCCGGTGTCCCCTGGCTGGCTTGACGCTACGGATCCGCCATGTTCCTGATGACGTAAGGGCGCGCGCGCGCTCCAGACTTTGTACCAGCAAGGGCGCGAACCTCGGGGGCATCCCCCCATAGTGATGTCATCCATTTTCACTTTAAAAGGTCTTTGCTAACCTCTAACGAGTTAGCAAGGAACTCCAACAGGACTTGCTTCGGCAGTCCATGATACTTGCAACAATGATCCGAGTCAGCGAGGGGAATCCTTCTCCACTGCTCGGCCTTTTCAAACTTACCCGGATTACCCGCTCCACGGGGGCTCCACTCTCTCTTCTTGATTTCAGATTGCCGGAATACTCAGAAGACTCCTCATTGCCTGGAAGCGATCGCAGACGTGAACACAGTGAGTTCTATTGTAGATAGGAATCGGTACTTGCTCCACGAGGGCCTACATTCCTATAGCTCTGAAGACTCCCTTCCGTCCAAGACGTTATCGCAGGTACGGAGATCGAGAGTTATATTGGCAAGATTGCAGATAGGAACCAGTACTCGCTCCACGAGGGCCCATGTTCCTAGAATCCTCTACAGACTCTCTTCTACTCTAGAAGCCATCTCATATACAGCTATTGTGAGTTCTTATTACAGACTGTTTAGAGGAACCAGTGCTCGCCCACGACTCCTGTTCCTGAATATACTGAGGACCCTCTGTGGCATAGAGACCATTGCAGACATCTACTATTGTGAGTGTACCATCTTGTATCCAGTATACCTTGTCTACTCACTACTTCTAGTCTTTCTGTACAGCTCAGCAACCCAGAGTTTATATTCCAGTATCAGAAGGACTTCAGCCCTACCGGACACATTGACTCACTACTGCCACCACTGGTGGTCCAGCTCCAGCCTAATAAAGAACTATTTGTGTTTATTTCATATTCTAGCCTAGTCAGTGGTTCCTCTCAGGATCTCCTCCTGGGGGCGCTGTCATCTGCCATCGGCCCAGGGATTCACCATTTCCTCCAAGTGGTGATTCCTTACACTACTATCACTCTGCGGGAGCCAACCACTACCGACCACTAACACCGCTTACGGAAGTATTATATAGATAGCTACCTTCTCTTTCTATAAGACTTGCCAGCAGCCTATATATATATAACAGCTTGCTACTCCGTAGTGCAGGCATGATAGATTGCTATCTCAGTAGTGAAGTACAATATACCTATTGTTAGCTCCTCTCCTCAGAAGAGTATCATTGAACAGTCTGCCAACTCCTCTTCCCTGGAGAGTTGGTCCATAACAGATTGCTACCTTCTTCCCTTACAGGAGCATCTAACAGCAGTTCGCTAACAGATTACTAACTTCGCCCTCCTGGCAAGGTAAGCACTACAGATAGCTAACTCCTCCCCTCTGGAGGAGCAGATCATGACAGATTTCTACTGCTGCCCCTTTCAGGAGAAAAGCAGAACAGATTGCTAACTCCATCCTCCTGGTGGGATGAGCGATAACAGATTGCTAACTCCTCCCCTCTGGAGGAGGAGAGCTTAACAGGTCCACCTTAATTCCCCTTGTGAAGAAAGGTCTGTGGGTGGGGCCCAGCATGGGAGGAATAAAAACTGGGATCCAGGTAGAGATAGTCAGACCAGACCCAGGTCTCCAGGAGGAAAGCAGCTCCTGTAGAATATTTCTGTCCAGACACTGAGCTGTAATAAAGCTCTATGAGTTCTGAGGGAAGCGGTATTAACTGAAGGATCCTTCTGAAGAAAATAAGAAAAAGCATAAGCATTATCAAGTTAAATGTAAAGCATTGATAAGACAGACTAAAAGAGAATTTGAAAAGAAGTTGGCCATAGAGGCAAAAACTCATAATAAAAACATTTTAAAATATATCCAAAGCAGATAACCTGTGAGAGAATCTGTTGGACTGTTAGATGATCAAGGGTTAAAGGGGCACTTAGGGAAGATAAGGCCATCACTGAAAGGCTAAATGAATTCTTTGCTTCGGTGTTCACTAGTTGTTGCGAACGCAGAGGTGTGGTCGCTTGCTTTAGAGGGATTGTGAGCCCTTGGGCCATGGCGCGGCTCAGAGAGCAGTCCCAAGACAAACACCATGGAAGGTGAGAGTGTTCAGGCATGAGCTGGAGCTGGAACAAGGCTGGACCAGAATCAAGACGTGGAACATCAGAAACTGGAACAAGGCAGGCTCAGCCCTCCACTGGATGTGTATGCACCGGTGAGACCCAGCAACGTAATGCTGGTCTCAAGAGTAGCTTTCCGGCCACTTGGTAGCTCTTCAGGACCCACCGCTTGGGAATGACGAGTGTGTGAGGTCAGACGGAGGCAGACCACAGGAACAAGATGAGGCATGGAACTCAGGAACTAGGAAGACTCAGACGAAGACTCGAGGAACTTGGAAGACTCAGACGAGGTTTTGTGGAACTTGGAAGACTCAGATGAGGATCCATGGAAATTGGAAGACTTGGACGAGGTTTCAGGATACTTGGAAGACTCAGAAAAGGTTTCGTGGAACTTGGAAAACTGACAAGGATCCAGGATACTTGGAAGACTCAGGCGAGGATTCAGGATTCAGACACTAGAACAGGGTGAGTACTGCACCGCAGTGCACCCTACACAGCCACCCATAGCTGTTTGTGGACCATGCCAAAAGTTAAGCAGATTCCAGGTGAGAAAGTGAAGACTTGGAACCAGAAACATGTCGAAGATTCAGGAGAGACCTTCACTGAAGCGTGCCCTACACAGCCACCCATGGCTGGTCATGGACCACGCTGAAGTGGAGAAGGTTCTCGCTTGAGTCTAGGGCATGGACGGAAGCAGGAAAAAAGGTACTCCGAAGACCGGGGACAGGATTCAAGATTCAGGATTCAAGACTCAGGATTCAAAACTCAGAACTCAGATTCAGGAACATACCTCGGAATTAAAAACAAGGAGCCTTCCGGAGACTTGCGCTGCAGACATGAAGACAGGCCTAGTGCCACAAAGCACCCTACACAGCCCCCCATGGCCTGGTCTTGGACCACGACGGTGGTACACCAGGAAAGGTGGACAAGCATGGAACCTGGAAGCAGGATGAAGAGCCAGAGACAGGGACATCAGGACCAGGAGTGGAACACAGAACATGGAACATCGGAACTTCAGGACACCGAAGAGATGATGAAGGAGCTCCAATGAAGAACAGGACCAGGAACATCAGATGAAGGAGACCAGGAACATCTGGAACAACAAACAAGGAGCCATTAAGACACAAGAAGACCACAGAGGACCTTGACCAGAGAGAGAAGCATGGAAGACCATGGATCCGGTTCGAAGGCCCCAAGGAATGAAGGCTGAGCCCTTTTATAGAGCTGGACATGGCACCAGCTGATGATGTCATCTGTTGGAGCCACGAGCTTTTCCCGCTGCTGGCCCTTTAAATGTTGAGCAGAGGCGCGCACCTATGCAGAGT
Source organism: Rhinatrema bivittatum (assembly GCF_901001135.1). Lineage (NCBI taxonomy): Eukaryota > Metazoa > Chordata > Amphibia > Gymnophiona > Rhinatrematidae > Rhinatrema > Rhinatrema bivittatum. Next base: position 436,192,977 of record NC_042615.1, on the reverse strand, counting down.
CCAGGGACAAGCAGGAGCAGGCATCGGCAGCATTCCTGCCATGCAGGTGAAGCTGTCGGTGGCAGCACCTAGCCGCATGAAGCAAGGCCTCAAAGTCAGCGGTGTTCCAGGCCGTGGGGAGCAGCAGGAATGGTTGCTTCCCTGACAGGAGAGGCAGCATCAGCAGTGGTGGTCCTGGGTGGCATAGGCCATGAAGAAGGAGGATGGTGGTGGCTTCCTAGCCACAAAGAAGATGAAGTCGTCGGTGGCTCCCTCCGTGAAGAAGCAATGGTGGCCCCTCCTGCCGCACACAGCGGCATCGTGCCGTGAGGAGTTGCATTGGTGCAGAGGTGAGAGGCTACTTGCGGGATGGGCTCCGCGAGCAGCATCGTAACATTAGTGAGGATGTTGGGGATATGCATTCCAAAGTTGGTTTTCAAGAGTAATAATTCAGGCTAACTGAACCAAATCACAGTGAACCTGGAAGATATTGTAGGCTGGGAGGGTATAGAGTCCAACAACAAAATATCATACAAGAGACTAAATGCTCAGTAGAATCTATATGGGTAGAAATCCCATGTGTGTTGGGTAAGAGTATAGTGATAGGAGAATACTACCGTCCACCTGGACAAAATGGTCAGACAGATGATGAAATGCTAAGAGAAATCAGGGAAGCAAACCAATTTGGCAGTGCAATAATAATGGGAGATTTCAATTACCCCAATATTGACTGGGTAAATGTAACATCAGGACTTTCTAGAGACATAAAGTTCCTGGATGTAATAAATGATTGCTTCATGGAGCAATTTGTTCAGGAACTAACAAGAAAGGGAGCTATTTTAGATTTATTTCTTAGTGGAACGCAGGATTTGGTGAGAGAGGTAACAGTGGTGGGGCCACTTGGCAACAGTGATCATAACATGATCAAATTTAAACTAATAACTGGAGGGGGACAATAAGTAAATCTGCAGCTCTAACACTAAACTTTCAAAGGGGAAACTTTGATAAAATGAGGAAAATAGAAAAAAACTGAAAGGTGAAGCTGCAAAGGTTAAAAGTGTTCAACAGGCTTGGACATTGTTTAAAAATACAATTCTAGAGGCACAGTCCATATGTATTCCACGCATTAAGAAAGGTGGAAGGAAGGCAAAACGATTACCATCATGGTTAAAAGGTAAGGTGAAAGAGGCTATTTTAGCCAAAAAAAAATCCTTCAAAAATCAGAAGAAGGATCCATCTGAAGAAAATAGGATAAAACATAAGCATTGTCAAGTTACATGTAAAACATTGATAAGACAGGCGAAGAGAGAACTTGAAATGAAGTTGGTCATAGACGTAAAAACTATAATAAAAACTTTTTAAAATATATTCAAAGCAAGAAACCTGTGAGGGAGTCGGTTGGACCATTAGATGACCGAGGGGTTAAAGGGGCTCTTAGGGAAGATAAGGCCATTGAAGAAAGACTAAATTAATTCTTTGCTTCCGTGTTTACTAATGAGGATGTTGGGGAGATACCAGTTCCGGAGATGGTTTTCAGCGGTGATGAGTCAGACGAACTGAATGAAATCACTGTGAACCTGGAAGATGTAGTAGGCCAGATTGACAAACTAAAGAGTAGCAAATCACCTGGACCGGATGGTATGCATCCTAGGGTACTGAAGGAACTCAAAATTGAAATTTCTGATCTATTAGTTAAAATTTGTAACCTATCATTAAAATCATCCATTGTACCTGAAGATTGGAGGGGGGCCAATGTAACCCCAATATTTAAAAAAGGCTCCGGTGTGATCCGGATAACTATAGACCAGTGAGCCTGACTTCAGTGCCGGGAAAAATAGTGGAAACTATTCTCAAGATCAAAATCGTAGAGCATATAGAAAGACATGATTTAATGGAACACAGTCAACATGGATTTACCCAAGGGAAGTCTTGCCTAACAAATCTGCTTCATTTTTTTGAAAAAGTTAATAAACATGTGGACAAAGGTGAACTGGTAGATGTAGTGTATTTGGATTTTCAGAAGGCGTTTGACAAAGTCCCTCATGAGAGGCTTCTAAGAAAATAAAAAGTCATGGGATAGGAGGCAATGTCCTTTCGTGGATAACAAACTGGTTAAAAGACAAGAAACAGAGAGTAGGATTAAATGGTCAATTTTCTCAGTGGAAAAGGGTAAACAGTGGAGTGCCTCAGGGATCTGTACTTGGACCGGTGCTTTTCAATATATATATAAATGATCTGGTAAGGAATACGACGAGTGAGGTTATCAAATTTGCGGATGATACAAAATTATTCAGGGTAGTTAAATCACAAGCAGACTGTGATACATTACAGGAGGACCTTGCAAGACTGGAAGATTGGGCATCCAAATGGCAGATGAAATTTAACGTGGACAAGTGCAAGGTGTTGCATATAGGAAAAAGTAACCCTTGCTATAGTTACACGATGTTAGGTTCCATATTAGTAGCTACCACCCAGGAAAAAGATCTAGGCATCATAGTGGATAATACTTTAAAATCGTCGGCTCAGTGTGCTGCAGCAGTCAAAAAAGCAAACAGAATGTTAGGAATTATTAGGAAGGGAATGGTTAATAGAACGGAAAATGTCATAATGCCTCTATATCGCTCCATGGTGAGACCGCACCTTGAATACTGTGTACAATTCTGGTCGCCGCATCTCAAAACATATATAATTGTGATGGTGAAGGTACAGAGAAGGGCAACCAAAATGATAAAGGGGATGGAACAGCTCCCCTATGAGGAAAGGCTGAAGAGGTTAGGGCTGTTCAGCTTGGAGAAGAGACGGCTGAGGGGGGATATGTTAGAGGTCTTTAAGATCATGAGAGATCTTGAACGAGTAGATGTGACTCGGTTATTTACACTTTTGAATAATAGAAGGATTAGGGGGCATTCCATGAAGTTAGCAAGTAGCACATTTAAGACTAATCGGAGAAAATTCTTTTTCACTCAACGCACAATAAAGCTCTGGAATTTGTTGCCAGAGGATGTGGTTAGTGCAGTTAGTGTAGCTGGATTCAAAAAAGGTTTGGATAAGTTCTTGGAGGAGACGTCCATTAACGGCTATTAATCAAGTTTACTTAGGGAATAGCCACTGCTATTAACTGCATCAGTAGCATGGGATTTTCTTAGTGTTTGGGTAATTGCCAGGTTCTTGTGGCCTGGTTTGGCCTCTGTTGGAAACAGGATGCTGGGCTTGATGGACTTTTGGTCTGAAACAGCATGGCAATTTCTTATGTTCTTATGTTCTTAATATCCGTACTTGAGGTGTTAAAACTGGAATTTAGTCAGTCTGAAAATAGGAAATTGCACTTGCAAAAGTATATGGCAGAGTTGTCCATGCACAGGAGTTGATTACTTAATAATTTTAGGCCTATGTAGTATGATCCAATATGTTTTGACCGTGTTGTAGTGGTTTTCATCTTGTTTTTATACTGTTTCTTTTATATCAAATAAATAAATAAATATTAATGCTTGCATCTTAATTTCTTAACTCTGTTTTATATATTATATAATGTATGTTAGATGCTATTGCTTTTTGAGTTTTAGTTCTTACTAGTTGTTCTTTTATGAATGTATTTTAGTAATCTGCCTGGAATTATAAACAGGTGGATAATTAAATAAATCAATAAATTAAAAGGCAATTACATTAGAAAAACAACAAAAGACAATACAGTGCACTCAGGTCATAAAATTCTATAATTTCCTCGCTCCAAAAAGGCTTGTCTCTCTCACCTTTCACTCCTCTTTCCTCCAGCGCCTAACCAACTCTTAAAGGAGCAGGAACAGGAAGTTGGCTTTATAGAGTAAGAAAATAATGTGCAAAGTGGTAACATACTACTTTGTGCAATATTTTAATAACCATGCTTCCTAACCTTTCTAAATGCTATGCTACACTTTAACTGCTACTGCATGATTTTTATGGTAAATATTGTGTGGTAATAGCTTTTATGTACTGTGGCTTAGTGAATGAGCCCCTAAATTTGTAGTCAAAGCACTTGAGAGTGAAGTGACTTGCCCAAAGTCACAAGGAGCAGCAGCAGTGGGATTTGAATCCTGTCTTCCCCAGTTCTCAGTCCACTGCTCTAACTACTAAGCCACTCCTCCACTCCCACTGTAGTAGGAAGGAGACAAGAAGAAAGAGTTTAAAAAAAACAACAACAAAGGCTATGGGAATATCTTCTGCTCCTTACAAGTCAATCATTGATCCAGTGTCTGCATTTCTACATGTTTTAATACTTTGACAGTAAAAAGATTAACCGGGGCAAGAAGCCAGCTGTTGACTTTCAGTACTTAGCAACCATCTAGCATTTGGAGGAAATGTCCCAGGCAGCTGACTAAGCTGGGACATTTGGAAAATGTATGCAGGCCGGACCTTGGCTTCTTGGCAGCAAGAATGCAATTAAATTTGTTGGCATAATTTCCAACTTACATATTTATGCTGTGTGATTTTTTTTTATTAGCCTCATTGTTATATGAAGAGGCTATAGAGATAAATGAGAGCAATCAATAATTTCAGCTACTGTATGGAAAGAGAATCTCCCAGGGCACAGAAGCACTCCTTCGTTTCCCACTTTAGAGTGAATGGCAATATATTATACCTCTTTGCCTGAAGCACAATAGCTCTAACTTCTAGAAAGTGGTGAGGCTATTCACAAAGTTGTTCCTAATGCACTAAAATATGTTAGCGCAGAAATAATACATAGAATGTGCAATTTCTATGTATTATTTCCAGGCCCATAAACCTGGCACAACACAGGTATGGTAATGAGCTGTATCGCTTGCAAATGCATGCAAAACAGCTCATAATGCAAATTGAATAACATGGCTTGCGTTAAACTTTGCAAACCATATTATTTGCTGAAAGTTAACTATACCTCAAAAGGTGTAATTAACTTCCCCTAGGAGCACTAGAATGCTAACATGTTCTGATGCTCCTGGGGCTGGAATTGGGATCATCTAATCAAATTTTGCTGATTTGCTGACTGTGCCAGTGACCTCTCACCTGTGATTAGTACTGACAAGGAATTTGCCTTTTAGCTATATCATGCCAATCCTGTGGAATAAAGTTCCAGGTGAGTTGCAGCAAGAAGGCAAGTATTGTAAATGTTGCAAACAGCTTAATTCATGGTTATTCAATGATGTGTTTGGTATTTTTAAGTGATTGAGCATTCAGCAAAAAGTAGTGCTAATTATAGTGTTTGTGTGTTTATTATATTGATTTTATGATGATTTGTCTATTCTGGTATGGAGGGAGTATGAGGGGCTTTTATATTTATTTTTTAGGAGATGCTTAATGTACTATTTGACTGTATGGGGGGTATGCATGAGGGTAGTTGTATGGGTGGATTGGTTTTTAAATGTACTGTAAACCATTTAGTGGCTATTAGAGGTAGGCAGTATATCAAGTTCATAAATAAATAGAATCACACAGCACCCCCCCCCCCCCCCACTGGTGTGATCCAGAACTCCTGGAGGTATACTGGTACCCCCAACTCTTCTCCTGCACCTTGACATATGAAAAAAATAAAACATTAGTAAAAACCCCTTTAGGTTCCACCCAGTTTATAAAAAAACAAAACCCTATCCCTTTGACAAAAAATGACCCCTAACCATCAAGCAGTAGCCTTCCACCCCCTGGACCCTTCAAAGCTTATTTGAAATCCACTTGCTTCTGCCTGGCATATGCCATTTTTCAAAATGGTGTTGTCTGACCCAAGGTGCTTCTTTACCTGAGATCTTCAAAACTGTATCATATACTATCGTGACTATTGTGAATTGTGTCATTAAACCTTGCTTGCAGTTATTGGTCTTCCTAAAATCATTTTTACACATGAAATAAATGTTGTCCTCCAGCAATATACATTCCATTTTACAGTATTATTTTCTGACTTACAGCATTTGCATACAGATTTTTAATGTAGGTTTATTTGCAATTTAATTTTAGATGTGCATACCTCCTGCTTATTACCAGATATAAGCAGTTTGGGGCCTTTTTATCTGCATGCCCTGTATTTAAGTCCTTTGAGTAATATCTGCATGCAATGTGCAAATGCTCTTCTTAGCAAAGATCAATGGAGCTGTGAAGTATACTTGGTATTCACAGCAGCACTGAGCTCCCCTCAGCATCTATAAGAACCTGGCAAGTACCCAAACACTAAGAAGAACCCATGCTACTGATATCAGTAATAGCAGAGGCCATTCCCTAAGTCAACTTGATTAATAACAGTTAATGGACTTCTCCAAGAATTCATCCAAACCTTTTTTAAACCCAGCTACACTAACTGTACTAACCACATCCTCTGGCAACAAATTCCAGAGCTTAATAGTGTGTTGAATGAAATAATTTTCTCTGATTATTTTTAAATGTGCTACTTGCTAACTTAATGGAGTGCCACCAAGTCCTTCTTTTATCCAAAAGACTAAATAACTGATTAACATCTACCCGTTGTAGACCTCTCATGATTTTAAAGACCTCTATCATATCCCCCCTCAGCCGTCTCTTCTCCAAGCTGAACAGCCCTAACCTCTTCAGCATTTCCTCATAGGGAAGCTGTTCTATCCCCTTTATCAGTTTGGTCGCCCTTCTCTGTACCTTCTCCAGTGCAATTAAATATTTTTTGAGATGTGACCAGAACTGTAGACAGTACTCAAGGTGTGGTCTCACCATGGAACGGTACAGAGGCATTATGACATTTTCTGCTTTATTCACCATTCTCTTCCTAATAATTCCTAACATTCTGTTTGCTTTTTTGACTGCTGCAGCACACTGAGGAGATGATTTCAATGTATTATCCACTATGATCCCTAGATCTATTTCCTGTGTGGAAACTCTTAATATAGAACCTAACATCGTGTAACTACTGCATGGGTTATTTTTCCCTATATGCATCACCTTGCACTTGTATACATTAAATTCCATCTGCCATTTGGATGCCCAATCTTCCAGTCTTGCAAGGTCCTCCTGCAATTTATCACAATCCGCTTGTAACTTAACTACTCTGAATAATTTTGAATCATCTGCAAATTTGATAACCTCACTCGTCGTATTCCTTTCCAGATCATTTATAAATATATTGAAAAGCACTGGTCCAAGTACAGATTCCTGAGGTACTCCACTGTTTGCCCTTTTCCATTGAGAAAATTGACCATTTAATCCTGTTCTCTATTTCCTATCTTTTAACCAGTTTGTAATCCACGAAAGGACATCGCCTCCTATCCCATGACTTTTTAGTTTTCTTAGAAGCCTCTCATGAGGGAATTTGTCAAAATCCTTCTGAAAATCCAAATATAATACATCTACTGGTTCACCTTTATTCACATGTTTATTAACCCCTTCAAAAAAATGAAGCAGATTTGAGAGGCAAGACTTCCCTTGGGTAAATCCATGTTGACTGTGTTCCATTAAATTATGTCTTTCTATATGCTCTGTGATTTGATCTTTAGAATACTTTCCACTATTTTTCCTGGCACTGAAGTCAGGCTCACTGGTCTATAGTTTCCCAGATCGCTCCTGAAACTCTTTTTAAATATCGGGGTTACATTGGTCACCCTCCAGTCTTCAGGTACAATGGATGATTTTAATGATAGGTTAAAATTTTAACTAATAGTGGACGAGATCCAAGATGGCGCGCTAGAGGCAGGATGCTTGCCGACTCTCTCTCTTACCTTGAATTTTTTCTTAGCTTAATGCCACACTCCGGCAGGAAGCAGAGGGCCCGCGAGAGGCTGAATTTAGAAGCCTTGATGCCGGGTCCATATCGAGGGCCGATGGACGCCCATGTGCTCAGAGGGACATCTGTGCCGGAAGAAGAGTCGCTGGAAGCTGGTCTTGGAGATGCTTTAACATCCGACAGCCTCCCTGACTCGCTAATATCTTTGTCCCTTGCGGAACGGACGGCCCCCGAAAACCCGGTAGTTGGTAGGACAAATACCCGGGTCCTGATGGAGAGGACCCCGGAAGGCACCAGGGAGGAACCCGCACGGCAGACGGAGGGAGCTCCGGAGGGTGTGCGGCACCCGGGAACTGTCGGATTAGAAGGGGAAGGAGCCCTACGAGGAGAAGAACAAATGCTGGAAGAACTTTTGGAATGGCAATCTGAAGAAGAACAGTCTATCCAGGAGAAGTCGTATGAATTACAGCAGCTGGTAAGACCGGAGCAGTTTACCTTAGAATCTATCTGGATAGCTATAGAAACTGTCATAAAAATTTGACTACACAGTTGGATGATGTAACTTGTAAAATGGGTCATATGAATGGACAGATTAAGAAAATGAAGGAAAAGCAAATGGAAACAAAAAAGGAAATGAAGCTTGTTAGGACTGATGTAGATCATCTGAAAAATCAATATCAAGAAATGGCGAAATAATTTGTATTTGCTTAGAAAATTTAGAAAACCAACAGACAGGGAAAAATCTTAGATTAATTAATTTCCCTAAGAAATTGACAACACCACCAACTGAATTATGAAACCAATATGCAGTGGAAAATTTGAAGATAGCAAAAGAAATTTTACCACCTATTTCACGGATATATTATTTACCTGTAAGAAAAAAAAATATTTAGTGGGAATACTGAAATGTAACAGCTTTCTCCTGTGAATTTAAACCTGACCGAGATTCTTGAATCCTCTTCAGAGGAAATACCACAACCTGCAACTTTGATTATAACTTTTCTTCTTGATTCGGACAGAGACTGGGTTTTAAAAGCATATTTTCAAAGTCAGCGGGAACCTTTTCTTGGGCCTAGAGTTCAGGTTTTCCCGGACTTGGCTAGGGAAACACAACTTAAAAGAAAAGAGTTTCTAGAATTGAAGCCCAGAGCTCTGAAAATGGGAGCTCAATTTTTTATTAAGTTTCCTTGGCAAATGCATTGTAAGAACTAGAGATATTACATATACTTTTTTCCTGCCCTCTCATTTGAGACAATTTCTTAATGATAAGGAAATAGAAAATGCAGATGTTAAAGTTTAATCCGGTGATTGTCTGGTAACCTCTTACTAGGAATTAGTCTGTTCTAAGTAGTAATAATGTTCCTCTTTAAAAGTGAATGATGTTTAAGTTTATTACCTCCGGGGTAGATTTTAAAAGAAGCGCGATCAGCCTACTTTTGCTTGCGCATCAGACTCAAGCAAAAGTACGCTGGATTTTAGTAGATACGCGCGGAGCCGCGCGTATCCACTAAAATCCTGGATCGGCGCGCGCAAGGCTATCGATTTTGTATAGCCTGCGCGCGCCGAGCCGCGCTGCCTCCCCCCGTTCCCTCCAAGGCCGCTCCGAAATCGAAGCGGCCTCGGAGGGAACTTTCCTTTGCCCTCCCCTCACCTTACCCTCCCTTCCCCTACCTAACCCACCCACCCGGCCCTGTCTACACCCCCCCCTTACCTTTGTCGGGGGATTTACGCCTCCCGGAGGGAGACGTAAATCCCCGCGCGCCAGCGGGCCTGCTGCGCGCCGGGCCGCGACCTGGGGGCGGGTATGGAGGGCGCGGCCACGCCCCCGGGCCGTAGCCACGCCCCCGTACCCGCCCCCAAAACGCTGCCGACACGCCCCCGGAACGCCGCGACGACCGGGCCCGCCCCCCGACACGCCCCCCTCCGAGAACCCCGGGACTTACGCGAGTCCCGGGGCTCTGCGCGCGCCGGGAGGCCTATGTAAAATAGGCTTCCCGGCGCGCAGGGCCCTGCTCGCGTAAATCCGCCCGGTTTTGGGCGGATTTACGCGAGCAGGGCTCTGAAAATCCGCCCCTCCATGTATAAGTAAGTCGTCTCCTTGTGTTGGATCTCCTCCATTAGTTGAGGGCTAGTAATGAGCATATATAAATGGAGGTTTATAATATATGAGCAAGTAATTAATGATTTCTGTAATATGCTATATATTTTTTTCTATTCAATGTATGTTATTATCATTGAAAAATTAATAAATAGTAAATTGAAAAAGAAAACATTTTTTAACTAATAGATCTGAAATTTCATTTTTCAGTTCCTTCAGAACCCTGGAATGCATATCATCTGGTCCTGGTGATGTGCTATTCTTTGTCAATCTGGCCTACCACATTTTCCAGGTACACAGTGATTTGCTTCAGTTCATCTGACTCATCACTCTTGAAAACCATCTTCAGAACCAGTATCTCCCCAACCTCCTCATTAGTAAACACAGAAGCAAAGAATTAATTTAGTCTTTCTGCAATGGCCTTATCTTCCCTAAGAGCCCTTTAACCCTTCGGTCATCTAATGGTCCAACTGACTCTCTCACAGGTTTCTTGCTTTGCATATATTTTCAAAAAAGGTTTTTATTATGACTTTTTGTCTCTACAGCCAACTTCATTTCAAATTCTCTCTTCGCCTGTCTTATCAATGTTTTACACTTAACTTGTAAATCACGAGAAGTGCAGACAAACCTTTGTTGATCCAAAAGGTTTTAATTTGTAATAATATGGCAACTCCACAGTTCTGTTAATTGTACCATTCCAATGCAAGATCAGAGTCCCCCGACAGGGCCCCCTTGTTTCACCCACTGGCTGCGTCAGGAGGGACAGCACCGTTAAACCAAATATTCTGCAAAAATAAGTACAAAAATAAACTCGAAAATGGATCAACAGTATTAATGGGAACTGCCGACATTAAAGTGATTTCTAAGAAAACAAATTACATCATGATAAATCAAACGTCATAAACTTGTACAGACATACCTTATCAGTGTACAGGTAAAGAGTTACAGGGAGTGTATCGATGTTACAGTGTAACCAAAATTTAAACACTGCGAACATTTTGGTGCGAATGAAAACAACCAATCACATGATAGGAATGGGTAGCCAATCAGAACATAGCAGGTAAGTCACAATAGCAGACCAGGTGAAAAAACCGAGGTAAAAAACAGATCTCAGGTGAAGCAACTCCACTCAAGATCGCAATTCAATCCATTTGGGACAACTGTATCTAAAAGATAGATCCACTTTCAGGTAGCATTGGACCGCAAGTTCATTACGACCTGTGAAGCTAAATTTTTAATAGCTGAGTTCCCTGTCAGTCCTGTGTTTTATGTACTACCTAAAGTCCATAAATCTTTAGTGAACCCTCCAGGTTGACCCATCGTATCAGGGATTGGATCCCTCCTGGAACCATTGTCTAAATTCATTGACATTTTTTTAAGACCTTTTGTCCCAAAGATCAAATCATATGTTAGAGACTCCTAGCACTTGATTTCAATTTTGCACAACCTCACAGTACCCGCAGATTCTTGTTTTTTGGTTACTCTGGATATAGTTTCATTATATTCCAATATCCCACAGGAGGAGGCCTTAAAGGTTATTGAACATACATTAAATTTGAGATCTGGTCATATTAGAGTTCCTACTGATTTTTTGTTATATCTGGCCCATATAGCTTTAACAAATAACTATTTTTCTTTTGACTCTAAATTTTATCAGCAGGTAAAAGCCACGGCTATGGGGGCCACTATGGCCCCTAGCCTGGCCTGTCTCTATGTTGTGATGTTTGAAGAAAAAATATATATATATTCCTCAGATTGGTCTCAATTTTTATTTGTATGGCTGAGATATATTGATGATATTTTTTAAATCTGGTTAGGCACTGATATCCAGTTTTTTGTTTTTTTTATATTGGCTCAACAATTGTGATGATAATCTGCAATTTAATTTTGATATCCAATCTACTCGTATTCCTTTTCTTGACATTTTGATTTCAATTGAAAACAGACTGTTTCATACTACTATTTTTTGCAAAAGTACTGATAGAAATATATTAGTTAATTTTGATAGTTGTCACCCTCGTTTTCTTAAACAAAATATCCCCACAGGCCAGTTCCTTAGGCTTCGTCACCTATGTTCTACGAGAGTTGAGTTTACTATCCAAGCTAAGCAGATGATGGCGTGATTTAATTTGAGAGGGTACCCCCGCAAGACTCTAAAACAGGCTTATAAGCGGGCACTGTATGTAAATCGGGATTTACTGTTTTTACCAAAAAATCCAATCGAAGATGACTCGGTAAATTGTATTCTTCCATTTTCCACTAAAAGTAATGCAATTTCGAATATTATTCGTAAACAGTGGTTGGCGTTATCACTAAATCATTTTTTCAACTCCACTCTTCGGTTTATGTACCGCAGAGGTAGAAATTTAAGAGATATGTTGGTTCATACTGTACATAGTCAGGATAATGAGCCTTTTTTTGATGGAAGTGGCCACAGATCTTGTGGCCACTGTTCAGTGTGCTTTTTAACTATGGCCATTTCAAGCTTTACACACCCGACCACACAGAAAATTTTTACTTTACGGAGTTCCTCCGATTGCACATCTTCCGGGATGGTATATATCATCAGCTGCCCATGTAATAAATTATACGTGGGTAAGACATTGAGATTGATAAAAACACGTATAATTGAACACAGATCAAATATTAATAACCATCAGGAAAATGCCCCGTTGGTGGAACACTGGGTCCAATACTCCCATGATGTGATGGATTTGAATATTTTTGTGGTAGATGTAGTCTGCCCTCCGGTGCGAGGAGGAAATTACTCTGACATTATAATAAAAAGGGAACAAAAGTGGATCTATCTTTTAGATACGGTTGTCCCGAATGGATTAAATTGCGATCTTGAGTGGAGTTACTTCACCTGAGATCTGTTTTTTACCTCGGTTTTTTCACCTGGTCTGCTATTGTGACTTACCTGCTATATTCTGATTGGCTACCCATTCCTATCATGTGATTGGTTGTTTTCATTCGCGCCAAAACATTCGCAGAGTTTAAATTTTGGTTACACTGTAACATCGATTCACTCCCTGTAACTCTTTACCTGTACACTGATAAGGTATGTCTGTACAGTTTTATGATTGTTTGATTTATCATGATGTAATTTGTTTTCTTAGAAGTCACTTTAATGTCGGCAGTTCCCATTAATACTGTTGATCCATTTTTTAGTTTATTTTTGTATTTGTTTTTGCAGAATATTTGGTTTAACGGTGTTGTCCCTCCCGACACAGCCAGTGGGCGAAACACGGGGTCCGGGGGCAGTAGGAGGCAGAAGAGGGTTGGACATTTTACCTAGGTTGATTTTGGGCCTACTCTTGGGGCTCTGGCCCTCCCACCTACACTGAGGAGAATTACCACTATCCCAGGGATACCACCTAAAGAAAGTTAGTCACCCCTGCACTGGACCCTGAAAATAACCCTTTCCCCCTACCAAAAGGACTCACACCCTGAGGAAAGGGGCACAAAGAAGAGGGTTCTTGCCCCAAAGAACTTATAAATTATTTTATGGCCCCGCCCTTGCAGGAAAGGCACACCGGGATGTTGTTACTCAACCTTAGATGGTCCTGGGTCCCTGATTCCATCTCTCTCTGCCCTTCCTAACCTGGAGGGCTTGGACTGGATGCTAGGGGTGTGCATTCGGTCCGTACGTATTGGCAATCCGCAATGGATGTGGCCATATTCGTTGTATTCGTGGGGAAGCAAAACGTATCGCGATTCCCCACGAATACATGAATCTTCGCCGAATTATTTGGCCACCTAAAGAAGCCAATGTAAACAAACCCCCCACCCTACTGACCCCCCCAAGACTTACCAAAACTCCCTGGTGGTCCAGCGGGGGGTCCAGGAGCCATCTCCTGCACTCACACCCTGGGCTGCATTTAGGGGAAAGGATTTGTACGTGGTCCTTGCACAAATCAGTAAGTCTTTGGACTATACTCAGTGATATCCATCACCACCTTATTTCTCTGCATCTGAAGTATATCTGTGGATCACTATTAATCTCAAGTCCTTTATTGTTTCCAATGTTAACTTTTGCATCCCCGGTCCCATTATGTAACCTGAGATGGAAGAAACATCTCTGCACATCCCAATTGAATTCTCTGCATGTTTTGGTATTGCCTATTGCCTTCAGAGGGTTTGGGAACAATTTTATATTGTTTCATAATGTATATTACTGGGCACAGTAAATATATACCCCAAAGAGTTATAGTGAGATCACTGATACTTTCAAGCTACACCACACCTTATATTGTTAAATATTATTCATAGTTTATAGTCATAAGGGCAGAGTATCACTGAAAATCAGCATCTACTTTATATAGATGTTCAATCCTGTCTATAGTTAACCCTTTATGTAAGCTCTCTTACTGCAGCCTTGGTTCCTGAAATAAGACAAGCCATGTTATTTTACCTTGGTGTGTTCATTGGTTCACAGGTATAGGGTTTTGGTGCATGACTAGAATACTCATTTCACAATCAGCTTCCCTCAGAAATATATTCAGAGAGGAAGAATCCATCATTATACAGCCCACAACCCTGGGTCGGGCTACATATGCATGCAAACTTGCAAAGATACTTGCCTGAGCTTCTGCAGTTTGCATTTCTTTAGTGTTTGTATCTAGTCATGAATAATAATTCTAAGATAATTTTCATTACTATAGCTACTATTAATTTCCTAACCACCCAGCTCAAACATAGCCCAAATGTTATCACTATGTGGGGCTCATTAACCATCTGTTTGGTTGTGACCTCAATATATACATGCCAGACTACAATATATCATTTACAGAGTTTCCTTTGTCTTCTTTCGACCAAGTGTATTATGACCTATGGAAATCTGGGGCCACAATGCATTTTCATGATGGGACTTTCTAGGGACTTTGCTGGGTCATGCAGGAGTAGAGGAAGGCTGCATTAGAGCTAGAGTCCTGGCTTACAAGCATGTTGTTTTGTTCAGTGGTCCCCCCCCCCCCCCCCAAATTGCTGCACTGCCATCAGCCCCCGATACCGCCAAGCATCCTCTGTGCAGCCACGCAACAGGACTAGGGATGTGAATCGTGTCCTCGATCGTCTTAACGATCGATTTCGGCTGGGAGGGGGAGGGAATCGTATTGTTGCCGTTTGGGGCGGTAAAATATCGTGAAAAATCGTGAAAAATCTAAAAATCTAAAAATCGCAAAACCGGCACATTAAAACCCCCCTAAAACCCACCCCCGACCCTTTAAATTAAATCCCCCACCCTCCCAAACCCCCCCAAATGAGTTAAATAACCTGCGGGTCCAGCGGCGGTCCGGAACGGCAGCGGTCCGGAACGGGCTCCTGCTCCTGAATCTTGTTGTCTTCAGCCGGCGCCATTTTCCAAAATGGCGCCGAAAAATGGCGGCGGCCATAGACGAACACGATTGGACGGCAGGAGGTCCTTCCGGACCCCCGCTGGACTTTTGGCAAGTCTCGTGGGGGTCAGGAGGCCCCCCACAAGCTGGCCAAAAGTTCCTGGAGGTCCAGCGGGGGTCAGGGAGCGATTTCCCGCCGCGAATCGTTTTCGTACGGAAAATGGCGCCGGCAGGAGATCGACTGCAGGAGGTCGTTCAGCGAGGGTTCCGGCGCCTCGCTGAACGACCTCCTGCAGTCGATCTCCTGCCGGCGCCATTTTCCGTATGGAAAATGGCGCCGGCGATACGCGTATGGCCGGCGCCATTTTCCGTACGAAAACGATTCGCGGAGGGAAATCGCTCCCTGACCCCCGCTGGACCTCCAGGAACTTTTGGCCAGCTTGTGGGGGGCCTCCTGACCCCCACGAGACTTGCCAAAAGTCCAGCGGGGGTCCGGAAGGACCTCCTGCCGTCCAATCGTGTTCGTCTATGGCCGCCGCCATTTTTCGGCGCCATTTTGGAAAATGGCGCCGGCTGAAGACAACAAGATTCAGGAGCAGGAGCCCGTTCCGGACCGCTGCCGTTCCGGACCGCCGCTGGACCCGCAGGTTATTTAACTCATTTGGGGGGGGGGTTCGGGAGGGTGGGGGATTTAATTTAAAGGGTCGGGGGTGGGTTTTAGGGGGTTTTAGTGTGCCGGCTCACGATTCTAACGATTTATAACGATAAATCGTTAGAATCTCTATTGTATTGTGTTCCATAACGGTTTAAGACGATATTAAAATTATCGGACGATAATTTTAATCGTCCTAAAACGATTCACATCCCTAAACAGGACTCCGCATTCCATCAGGCCAGATGCTCCCAATGTGGCTCGCAGCAGAATACCACTAATACTCTCCTTGGCCTCCCCTAAGCGTGCGCACACCCAATGATACCATATTTAAAAGGCCTGTGGTGGAAAATTCCTCTTGGCACTCACTAATGACCTCACAGGCTCTGCCTATAAAAGACCCTCACTTCCCTATAGTCCTCACTTCAGCAATAGGTCTCCCTACAGGTTAGTAGTGTGAGTTAGTGTGAGTTGCTTCAGTGTTCTTGTCTTCAGTTCCTGTGGTCCTTGTCTTCAGTCTTTAGTTCCAGTGTCATCTTATTCAGTTCTTCTTCATCTCCTCATCTGCTCACCTATTCTGTTCCTTGCCTTCCCTCCCTGTCTATCCACCCCGCCTTTCTCTTTGGATGGATACCTGGTATTAACCACGACCTGCCTCCTGGACATTCCTGAACACCACCTGCCACTGACCAATTACTGCCTCCTGATCATTCCTGAATGCTGCCTGCAAACCACTGCCTGCTTCCTGGATATTCTTGAACGCCACCTGCAATTGACCCCAGCCCACTTCCAGATTCACCTATACTACATTTGCTCTGGCCCTGTGACCTACAAATCTCCTTACCATCAGCAGAGGCCCCCACCTAAGACCTGCCAGCCCCGGCACCCAAAGGCTCAACTTGAGGGGAATGTGGTCTGGTAAAGGTGAAGCTCCAGTTGGGCCTCTGTCTCATCTGAATCCACTTACCAATGGTAGGGACCTGCAGGGCTTCTCCCTGCAGATATCACCAATTCCACTTCTGTCCAAGGGTCCTCTGTCCATATCCTTAGAAACCATTCCATAAAAAACTCACATTGTTAAAAGTTAGGCTTCAATGCCAGATTTCACTTCTACTTATCTTCTCACATGCATTCTATATACTGCTTCTTGAGACTTAATGCAGTTCTATCAGCAGCCATGTGAGTCTGTCTAGACCTCTAAATATCAAGTTCTATGCCATATAATCAATTTCCTTATTTACAAATTTTGTATTTCATGGCAAATACAACTACCCAGTTCAAGCAGCCATTTTGAGTGTGTCAGCAGTTCTATGGCACTGCTGATTGGACAATAGAGTCTCATGGGACTATGAAATTTCATAGAGTTCTCATGCAACTCAAGATGACAGTCATCTTATTTAGACCTATGCAGAGCAGAGCATGCAAGCAGAAAGTTGAATGCCCAGTTGTAGCTCCATTGCCTCAGGTGACATCAGTGTGTTACCACCAGGGAAGAAAATTAGTAAGCTAATGTTAATTGTTATATACATACTGCTATATTTAACAGAGGAAGTCTGAAGTCCTAGACTGTCTATTAATATAGCTAAGGACCCTGCTACTAAATGCAGCCCTGTCAATCCATTTTCCCTATTACACTATAAAAAGTACTAACCTTATTTATGAGTGACATAACCCATACATACTGTAGCTACCCTACACCCTTAATTCTATCAGATTTCTCTAAAGTAAAACTATTTAGCTGCTGATAGTGATAAGCTGCTTAGGGATGCTAGAGCAGACCAACTAAAAGGCAAAGAATGTTGATTTGCTGCATTTCTACTGTTTCTATCAAAGCAGTTCACAGTCTTTCCAAATGCTTTGGTTTACCAAGTAGGTAGTACATAAGGATCCTATTGCTGCTACACATGGCCCTTTGAGAAAGCTAAATATTTGTACTACTTTTTGGTGGCAGTATCACAGATGTGAACCCCCTAGGCTGTGGCGTGGTTGACTCAGCCTAGTAGGTGAACCCACTAAGTACACACCAACAGCTGGCGAACACGCCCTTGCTAGAACAGCAGCTGGAGCTTCACCTATAGCAGCCGGTTCCCTGCAGGTTCAGCCTTTGGGTTCTAGGGGCTCACAGTGCTTAGGAGAATGTCTGAGTATGGAACAGAGATTGAGGCAGGCAGCAAGAAGACAAAGTCCAGGTCCAGGCAAAAGGTCGAGGCAGGCAGCAAGAAGATGAAGTCTGGGTCCAAGGCTAAGGGTTGAGGCATGCAGCGAGAAGATGAAGTCTGGGTCCAAAGCAGGGGTCAGTACCAGAGAAGCAGGCCAAGACAAGACACCATCAGCAAGGCAGGACAGGATAGACCATGTAGTGCCAGTTTTCTTACTCTACAACCAGGGCAGGGGTGCAGAGAGACAAGGGCCAGAGTACAAACAAGGCAGGGACAGGCACAGACTGAACAAAGGCAAGGCAAAGCAAAAAGGCAGAGAAACAAGGCAAGGAGGAAATACAAGAGCAACACGCACTGCAGACAAGGTGGGGGACCTGTTGGTGAGGCATCAGTGAACAGAACAGCTGGGGCTTAAATGCCCAGACTCCATGATGTCATCTTCCTGTGCTGAGCCGAGTTTCCCACCATGGGACCTTCAAATGTGCTGATTGTGTGCACCCAAGTGGGAGTAGTGGCCTCCTTGCTGCGAAGGAGCATTTGGCATTGGGCAGGTTAGCAACATCATCACTAGAACGTATCGTTGGGTTAGCTTACTATAGATCTTTCCTTCTGATGTTAAACATGGCGATCGCGCGTTCTTTTTCCGGCAGCAATGCTAGAAATGGTTATCACACACTAATATAGTAATCCCGCTGTCAGTCATACTTAATGATTTAGTTAAGTGACTGATTAATTAATTGAAGTTTGCTTCCTATGACCGTCTATCTAAGTCACTTGATATGTGCTTATATCAAAGTATACCAATCAATAGCAAGATTTAACCCATCAGGTTGCACCGTGTTTAAGTGATGGATCCATTGTTATTCCTTGTAATTCAACAATTTCTTAGGATCACCTCCATGCCGATTAAATTTTACTGATTCTATCACTCTCAGCTTTAAATCTTGAAAAGAATGTTGAAAACCAATGCAATGGGACACAATTGGAGCTTGTAATTTTTGTGTGGCCAAGCAACTGTGGTGCTCAATCAATCTGGTCTTAATAGATCTGTTGCGAGCGCAGCCTTCAGGGACCGATAGTGTGGGCTCGGCGTGCATCACTTGGCTCTTGGGAGAGCGGAACCCATGGGCCACAGGGCGGTTCAGGTCAAGACATGAGTCGCACCCATGGTGAGGGGTGTGTGCGGGAATGGGCCTCACAGGAGCAGAGCTGGATGGAGCTAGTAACACAGGACTACAATGTAGGTCTCTGGCTATGACTAGGAACTTGGAACATAGGAACTTGGAACTCACAAGGAGGACAACATGGAGCTTGGGACTCACGGAGAGTGAGTCACGGAGCTGAAGACTTGGAAAGTGGAGCTGAAGACTTGGAACTTAGAATGTAGAGCTGAAGACTTGGAACGCAGAGACATGAAGCTTGGAACTTGGAATGTGGAGATGAAGACTTGGAACTTGGAACGTAGAGATGAAGACTTGGAACTTGGAACGTGGAGATGGAGACTTGGGATGAGGAAGGCGAGTCCTACAGGCACCCTACACAGCATGTGGGGCTGGTCGTGGACCACACTGCAGACTCGTGGGAGGACATGGACACAGACGGGAATGAGCAAGACCCTCAGGTGCCCTACACAGCATGTGGGGCTGGTTGCGGACCACACTGTCCCCTACGCGCCCTAAACAGCCAGATGGCTGGTCATGGACCACGAGGAGATTGGGGCGAGCTCAGGAAGTCTCATAGCACAGGGTAGTGGAAACCACTAGGATCCTCCAGAGTTGGGACTAGGAACAGATAAATGTTTGAAGCTAGCAGGCTCGAAGTAAAAGCAGGGAATCTCCGGAGGCATGGGTCCCACTGGTCCTGGAGCATTAGGACTGGGACAACATCAAAGGGAGACAGGACCCTCACAGGCATCTTGGAACTTGGAACTAGGAACTTGGATCTTGGAACTTCTAGGGTCATCTAAAAACATCTTGGAACATCTATGATCATGGGACATCTTGGAACCAGGAACTTGGAACTTGGAACTAGGAACGTCTTGGATCATCTTGGAACAGGTTGCAGGGCTGTAATAGACTGCAGGACTTGGAACATGGAATTTCTTGGAACGAACTGCAGGACTTGGAATTGACTGCAGGACTTGGAACTTGGAACTTCTTGGAATGGACTGCAGGACTTGGAATGGACTGCAGGACCTGGAATGGACTGCAGGACTTGGAACATGGAACTTCTTGGAACAGACATCAGGAATGGACATCAGGATCCGAACTTCAGGAACGAACATCAGGATCCAGACTTCAGGAACGAACATCAGGATCCAGACTCAGGAATCAGACATCAGGAGCAGGTACCAGAAGAAGAGACGTCTTCAGGAGCATCTGAGCTGATGTGAAGACAAAGCTGGAATGAAGCAGGACCCTCTTATAGGGCTGAAGAGGCAACTCCCTGGGAGGAGTTGCTAGGAGAACCATGCCTCTCTATCCCTACAAGAAGAGAAGAGAGCTGCAGGCCTGCCCCCTTGGAGAAACAGGAAGGTCAGGACCCTGGACAGCGGCGTCCCTGCCGCTGTGCAGGGAGGAGGCAGAGCAGGGGAAGCGGGCCTCCGTGCAGGCCCCGATGACATCAGCTGCCTGCCGCCGCGTGAAGGAGAAGCGGCTCCAGCCGCGAAGGATAGGCCAAGGATGTGGCCTTCAGGCCACGGCACCAAATGGCAGCGTCAGCGGCCTCCCAGGCTGCAAAGGAAGGCCCGGCACGGCTCCTGCCGTGCCGGCAAGATGGCGGCCGGGCCGCAAGGTCCCGGAGTTGGTGGCTCCTGGCCGCGAGGAGTAGCATTGGCGGCAGGCCAAGCCATGAAGGTAAGGCCCTGTTCATGTGAAGCTCGAGCAGGGGCATAACAAGATCGTTTAGTTCTCCCCACATAATATAAAGGACATGGACATATTAGCAAATAAATGACTTTAGAAGAGAGGTAATCGGTATATTGAAATGCTTGATATTGTTTACCTTGTATATTAGTCCAACTGGGGTCAGTTTAGTTATACATCTAAATGGCTTACCTGGCTATATTTAGCTGGATAAGAAGGGGGCATTCTGTGGGTGGGAAGAGGTGTTATGAGGAGGATTAGAGTTTGCTGCATTAGTTAAGTGGCTATCTCCAACATTCAGAGTTAGCTGTTTAAATTATGTGGCTATCTCTGATTGAGCAATAGGGCTGTCCTAACGTTAGCTGGTTAGCTGGTTAGATATAACCAGCTAACTTTAAGCTAGCCGGGTATATTCAGCGGCATGACCATGCCGCTAAAAATATCCTGCTAGCTAGATGGATTTATTTATCCGGCTAACTACCTGAGCTGCACAGCAGCTGAAAATGGACTTCAAAGTTACAAAGTGAAAGAGACTTTCACTTTAGGCTGAACAACCCTTCAGAATACTAAAGGCCTGATTAACTAAGGCTTTTTTTTTTAATGCTGTGCCTATGAGAAAAGACCTTGATAAATCATGCACTAAGTGGGTAAACAGTCATAGAACACATCGTATGGAAATAAAAACAACCTATACCCAGACTACCATATATATCCATGTGAGCTGATGAAATGGTATTTATCAGTAATAAAATATACACCAGTTAGCAAGCAGCCTGCAGCATGCCTTTGGGAAATGTAATGATACAGAAGCATTTCTTGCCTCTCACTGCATGAACAATGGGGCTGTAAAAGGAGAGCTGCTGTCAGCCCACACCATGCTCTATGAAATGGTGAAAGGTAATGGCAACATAGCTAACTAAATATATCTGCTTTCAAGATTATGCATAGCATGTTTGTGAGCAAAGTAGATAGCATGGAGCGAGGCATTTTGTGCATTGACTCATATTATGCCTCACTTAAGTATAAGTATACTGCAACAGTAGAGATTTACCTATTTGCTGTTGAGCATGTCTGAAACATACCTATGGTCAAACGAAGTTACATAAGCAAGAAAGAAAAGTAAAACAATGCTGTCCCTGAAGTGAAAAATACATTTTAGCTTCAGGGACCTCACTTTTAAAAAATAGCTTGCTTCTTGTTGACTGCAGACGGTATTAAAACAATTTTTAGAAAAAGAAACAGCAATGGATATTTGAAGGTAGCAGCCAAAATGGTTGCTACTGGGCTCAGATCTAGGCCTGAGCCTGCCCTGCTTTGGCTGTGCTACAAAACTCCCCATTTCTCTTCCCCTACCTGTGGGGACAGCAGCCCAAACTTGAATTCTAAAGAAGAAGCATGGCGGAGGGGAGGAGTATGAACAGAGGGAACCAGTGAGCATGCACTCAGTCTGTTTCTGTGATGTTAGAGCCACAAGGTATCCTGCTGTTGGCATTTCTGCCCCAGGATCTGCAACATTCATCACTAGGTAGGGGCTGGCATCTTCCTGTTACTCAGAGGCGTTGCTAGGTACCCAAAGGATTTGAGGCACAGGCCCATAAGCCCTCTCATTAACTCCATCACAATCAGCAGCTTCACCCCTCCCCTGAACAATTTATTAAAAAACACATAATTGGTCATCAGACTTATAAATATTACTGTAACCCTTTTTTTGGTGGATTGGCTGTATTATAAAGGGTCATAAAAACATTTAATTCTCAGGGCTAACTCCTTTGCCACTTCCTCGAGGAGTGGGCTTCTTTTTATTGGGGAGAGGGTAAGGATGACCTTCAAGGCCCAGGTGATTTAGTGGAATCCCTTCCTTTCTTTATGTTGCAGCATGGATCAAACAGGACACAGTTTGGTGTTCAAAAATACTGTGATTTTCTTAGAATAAAGTCCCATCAATCAGAAATAACTGGTCCAAAATACATCTGTGCTTAAGCTGATTTCTTTCACTGAACTCCATTCCCCTCTATCTCTGTGTATGTGTCCTCAATTCAGGATCCTGGGCTAGAGTTTATCCCTCAAGGAGTGAGAGAATAAGATATACCAGTTGGGCAGGGAAATTCCTAAGTGTGAGGAGGATTTCCTTAGTTTCAGAATTGCACCTGAGATCTACGAGAGTCCAGTTCTTTCAAAACCCAGCCTGAATCCTAAAGGAGTACAAAACCCAGGGATGGGTCTCCAACGATCTTGCTTCTTCTCTTCATCTTTCTTATTCCGGACTTCTCCTAATGTGACCACTTATTGGAAAACGTCTGTTGCTGGAAAAAAAACAAGAATAAATATGTTAAATTATATGACAAAAAAAAATATCCAATAATTAAAAACACATACAAAAATGTTTAAAAAATTAGAATGTATAGCAGCAAATGATGAGATTGACATAATTGGCATCACAGAGACTTGGTGGAAGGAGGATAACCAATGGGACAGTGCCATATCAGGGTACAAATTATATCGCAATGATAGGGAGGATCAACTTGGTGGGGGTGTGGCACTTTATGTCCGGGAGGGTATAGAGTCCAACAGGATAAAGATCATACAAGAGACTAAATGCTCAGTAGAATCCAAATGGGTAGAAATTACAAGTGTATTGGGTAAGAATATATTGATAAGAGTATACTACCATCCACCTGGACAAAATAGTCAGACAGATGATAAAATGCTAAGAGAAATAAGGGAAGCTAACCATTTTGGCAGTGCAATAATAATGGGAGATTTCAATTACCCCAATATTGACTGGGTAAATGTAACATCAGGACTTGCTAGAGACATAAAGTTCCTGGATGTAATAAATGACTGTTTCATGGAGCAATTGGTTCAGGGACCAACAAGAGAGGGAGCTATTTTAGATTTAATTCTTAGTGGAATGCAGGATTTGGTGAGAGGGGTAATAGTGGTGGGGCCACTTGGCAACAGTGATCATAACATGATCAAATTTAAACTAATAACTGGAAGGGGGACAATAAGTAAATCTACAGCTCTAACACTAAACTTTCAAAAGGGAAACTGATAAAATGAGGAAAATAGTTAGAAAAAAACTGAAAGGTGCAGCTGCAAAGGTTAAAAGTGTTCAACAGGCAGGGTCATTGTTTAAAAATATAATCCTAGAGGCGCAGTCCAGATGTATTCCACACATTAAGAAAGGTGGAAAGAAGGCAAAACGATTACCACCATGGTTAAAAGGTGAGGTGAAAGAGGCTATTTTAGCCAAAAAACATCCTTCAAAAATTGGAAGAAGGATCCATCTGAAGAAAATAGGATAAAACATAAGCATTGTCAAGGTAAGTGTAAAACATTGATAAGACAGGCGAAGAGAGAATTTGAAATAAAGTTGGCCATAGAGGCAAAAACTCATAATAAAAGCTTTTAAAAATATATCCGAAGCAAGAAACCTATGAGGGAGTCGGTTGGACCATTAGATGACCGAGGGATTAAAGGGGCTCTTAGGGAAGATAAGGCCATCACAGAAAGACTAAATGTTTGTGTGGTGGGGTACACCCAAAGGGAATACCTCCTTGTAGTAATCCAGTAATGGTCTGCAGGATGGGGTACACTGATAAGGTTCCTCACGTAGATAATTGATGGTAATGGCCCACAGCGCGGGGTATGCCAGAGGATTCCCACAGAAGATGGTATGGTGGAGGTCCCCAGGATAAGGTGTACATAGGCGGCTCCTATGCAGATGAATGCGGTAGTGGCCCGCAGCATGGTGTACACCGGAGAGGAAGTAGATCCAAAGAGTCAGAGTACTCACAGCAAGCTGCATTCCAGCAGTAGTCCTGGGCACGACAGAGCGATAGCCCAAGGCAAAAGGCCCTCCGAAGAGCGGATAGCCCAAGACAAGGAAGGGCCTCCAAGGAGCAGGTACTTGGAGGATGTCTCATTAGAGTAGAAGCTGGAACGGAAGTCCATAGCGTGAGGTGCAGAATCAGCATTGAGGGACCTCATTGCCAAGTCGTCAGTGATCAGGTTCAGTCAGCTTAAGTATCCAGGAGTGGAGACGTCATCAGCGGGGGACGCCCCTGAGGTTCCTGCCAAGTAGTACTTAAGCTAACCTGTGAGAGCACGCGCCTATGTGATCCCGAAGTCCAGATGGCAGTTCGCAGTGCCCATGCTGTCCTGGGAATGCCAGGGGGGTCTGCGGTAGCTGGCGGAGGCTGCCACTTTCCCCAATGGAGACACTGCAGAAGAGAGAAAGGTGAGCAGGAGTGGTTGTAGCCGTCTGCGACCGATGGGCGTAACACTCGCTTGGTGCCGGTGATGGTGCCGGTACTGTGCTGGTCGTGGGCAGAGTGGAGGTTTGAGCCTATAGAAGTGGCATGAGGGGGGTTTTTGGCTGCTCTGTCTCACTGTGTGCTGCCTCATGCTGGCCATGTGGTGTGCTGGAGCAAGGTTGCACTACCTCTATTGTGTGCCACTGCAGGCTGGGTTCCTCCATGAAGCTGAAAAGATTTAGGCTTACATTCAATGGGCTTGCTGAGCCAAGGGCTTGCAGGATCTGACTATGCTCAGGAGGCTGCTGCTCCTCCTCACTGAACTGTGTCTGAGTGTCCATAAGCAAGGGGGTACGGCAAAGTGCTGCTGCACAGCTGGTCCCTAGCTCTTCACTGCTGGTCCCTGGGGCTTCACTGCTGGTCCCTGGGGCAGCTTGGCTGGGACCGGCAGAGTCCTGGGCGAGAGCTGTGTAAACAAATAAGAAGATTAAGCCAAGAGGTACACACATGGACTGTTTGGCATGCGATAATACACCATAAACTCCAGAGAATATAAAAGACAGGAGAGAGAGAGAGAGAGAGAGAGAGAGAATGGGATATTCCTTTCACATGATATACTCATTCCCCCAGAAGATTCTAGAGTAGGGAAGCAATGATTATCTGTTTGTTTCTCCACTAAGATAGTCTAAGTTCACCTAGTCATCAAGATAACACTAAGTTAAATAATAGAACAATATCAAAAGTTTCAAGGGAAATAGTATAGATAGTAGAGATGTGCCTTCGTTTTTCACGATTTAGCCAATGCCAACGACATTGTCTAATTCGTCATTGTTGGGGAAGTTGGGAAAAAGAATCAAAATTCCACGAATTTTCGGGTTAAAGTCGGTTTTTTATTACTGCGCACTAACGGATGTTAGTGCGCATGGACTATCCGTTAGCGCGCAGTCGCTGGACGTAGTGCGCAGTACATGGCGCCTCACCGTACTGCGCACTAACGGATTATTAGTGCGCACTAGGTACATGGCAGTGCGCAGTGATATATGTTAGTGCGCACTAACGTAAATTGATACTAAATTGACACTTTTTTTAAAATTGAAGGTTGAATATGTATTCCTATTGGGTGTCTTCTTGTTTTTTTATTCATTACCAAGGTTACCAACAGCCAAGGTGCTGTTTTTTACAGATTGTTTTATATGGGGGATGGGGAATGGGAATGGGGGATAGAGCTATTAGCTTGAAGTTCTAATCCTACTGTAGTAGTGTGTCTGTGGATATTGTGATTATGTCATCAATCATGTGACTAGAATTTGTTTGATATATTATGCATAATATTCATTTGCATCATTTTTGAATTGGCCACTTAAATTAATAGGTTTATTTTCCCTCCTACTTTTAGTCAATAGGTAGCAATAATAGCTATATAATAAGGGGTGCTCTGCTTATGTGTTGCTTTTGTTTTGTGGGTTTGAGGAGAAAACATCAGTCAATCAGTTTATAGCTAGCTGCAGCTGTTGATTTGATAGTTAGTTAATATTATACAGCCTTTATTGTTATTAAGGGGTACTAGCTGCTAGCTGGCTTAGCTAGCTGATACTAGTATCAGCCTATGATACTAGCAGCCAGCCAGTAGCCAGCCATTGCCACTAGCCACAGTAGCATATAGCTAGCTACTGGTAGCAGCCAAGCCACTAGCCAAAATAGCCAATAGCCACAACCAGTGAGCTGAGCTGAGCTCTATTCTTTTTTTCTGTTTCTTGAGTGAGCTCTTCGTTCGCAGCATTCCTAGCCTAGGCATAGGCAGGCACCAGCACTCCAGTCCAGCAGCAGGGCTTGCTTATAAAGGACAAGGTGAAGGTACTAAGGTAGGTGCGTTGATTGCTTTCTGAACATTGCAGCAGTAGAGTTTTAATAGATTTATAAAGATATAAAATTATATAATATTATATTTATCAATATTATATAGATGTATGTGTAATCTACCAGATTTATCACTAATAGTGTTTATAGCTAGCTAGCCCTAGCCAGTGACACTAGGCTAATAGCTAGCTTGGCTATTAGCCTAGTGTCACTGGCTATATTGGCTAGCTATTAAAGCCAGTGAGTCACTACTATCAAATCAATTCTACTACTAAACCTATAATTGGCCAATAGTCTGTCCAATATCCTATATTATGTATCTTGTGCTTGGCTTGAGGCTTCTGCTCCTGTGTGTGAGATCTGTGGGTAAGACTTGAAGTGGGAGGGAGAAGTTATTTTAGTTCAAAGAACAGAATAGGCCTGAAAAGGATATGAAAAAATAGGAATAGGACTTCTCTAACCTCAATGCAGAAAAGCCTAGCCACTAGCCAGTCCTGCCAGGAGGCTAGTGTAATGAGTGAACTGAAGTATTGCAGCCTAGTTTCAGTCTCAGTCTGCTGCAGTTTGATGCTCTGGCCAATGCATGGTATAAATTGCAATATAATATATTAGTAAGTATACTATATCAAATTATCAATTGTCAGTGTCACTCACTGACTAATAAATAATCACTATATCCTTCTTTGTCCTGTGGTCTGGGGGTAGCCTTAGCAATAGCTAGCTAGCTAATGCTATTAGCTCATAAAGTTTTAAAAATGAATACCAAACTAATTTATTAACTTGTTTAATGTACTATATTTATTATATATTTCTTTGACCACAGAATCATAATGCCCCTACCAGTACCCTCTGGAAAAAAACGTGTTGCTAGTGATAGTGCTACTGGAAAGAGCTGTCTGCCAGTCCCTAGGAAAAAACTGCGATTTTTTGAGAAGAAGAGGGATGTAGAAGTGCAAGGAAACTTGTTGCAAGGGAAGGAACGAGCAAAATTTGAGGGAAAGGTGAAAAGATTAGATGAAAGAATGGTGCTACAGAAAGTATTGGATGATGATGATGAATCAGATATTGAGGAGGAGGAGGAGGAGGAGGAGGAGGAGGAGGAGGAGGAGGAGGAGGATGATGATCAGGAGTTTTTGGCTAGTAAACATTCTGAGGAGAAGGAGGAGGAGGAGAACAGAAGCAATGACAATGTTAGTCAGATTGCAAAACAAACAACTACTGCCAGTGCCAGCAGTATTGCTGGTACCCCCTGTCCCCTACACCATTTGAACATCCACGTGTGACTACTACTACTACTACTATTTCTACTACTAGTATGAAAATGACAAGTATCCAGCCTAGAGTAAGGAACAGTACAAGGACATCAAAGATTTGGAATCATTATCATGTTGTGGCTGACCAGAGATTTGGACAATGTATCCATTGTAAAAAGATGGTGAGCCGTGGAAGAATTATTGGACATCTTACTAACAGCAACATGAAATATCACCTTGAAAGAGAACATAGAGCACTGTTGCTTGCAGAAGAAGCTGGTCCCACTGTGCTTGCCCAGGCTTCAAGTAAAGCAACAGGGAAGCAGCCACAGAAGGAAAGTAGTAGTAGTACTAAAGATAAAGAAGATACAGATTGTGTGCATCTGCAGAAGCAGCAGTCTCCTCTTCCTCATCCCCAGCAGCAGCGGCAAGCTACCATGGAGCAGATGGGGTGGTGTTCTTCTGCAATGTCACAGAGCAGGAAGCAGGCAATGTCTAAAGTGGGTACACGACATATTGCTCTAATGATTGCTTTGGATGATCAGCCGCTGCAGATTGTAGAAAATGAGGGATTTAAGCGGATGCTCCATTATTTCGCCCCTTACTACAAACTTCCTTCAAGAAGTACATTTAGCCGTCAGGTGCTTCCTTCCCTATACAGAAAATGTCGTGCTGAAATGCAGATTATGATGGCAAGGGCAAAGGGGAGGAGCATCCATCTCACCACTGATGTTTGGACTAGTATGAATGCAATGCATGCATATTTATCTCTAACAGCACATTGGTGGCAGCTGGA
The DNA here is from genome assembly GCF_901001135.1 of Rhinatrema bivittatum. Taxonomy (NCBI): domain Eukaryota; kingdom Metazoa; phylum Chordata; class Amphibia; order Gymnophiona; family Rhinatrematidae; genus Rhinatrema; species Rhinatrema bivittatum. Next base: position 436,164,037 of record NC_042615.1, on the reverse strand, counting down.
TGAGGCATTAATACCTGTAAGCACTAGCAGCATTGGCAGTGGCAGTGGCAGCAGCTCCAAAAGGTTTCGCCAGGATACCATTGGGCTTTACTGCATGCTCAAGTGCTAGACAAGAGACATACTTCCGAAAATATCTTACACGCAATTCAGGGGATGATGGAAAAATGGAATGGGCTCCTTAGAAGCAGTGATATGGAATGCTTAAATGGATTTTTCATTACTGACAATGGTTCCAATATTATTAAGGCTCTGGCTGATGGTAGATTCAACGGCATCCGATGCTTTGCACATACCCTGCATCTGATAGTGAGGGATGCTTTGGGGCTTAGTGGCAAGGAAGGTGGTACTACTAGTTGTAGTAGTCAACTCCTGAAGCGGTTGATTGAAAAGTGTCGCAAAATAGCTGGGCATTTCAATCGTAGTGTAAAAAGTGGGAAGCAACTCAGAAAGAGGCAAATAGCAGTTGGCGCACCTTTGCACAACCTTCTTCAGGATGTGCCTACCAGATGGAATTCCACCTATCTTATGTTGGAGAGGTTGTCTGAACAGCAGACACCTCTTCATGATTTGGCAATGGCAACTGAAATTGGATTGGAAAATCCTCTTGGATGTCAGGACTGGACAAACATTGCACACATGGTGCATGTCCTCAAGCCTTTCAAAGTATATACTGATGCATTGAGTTCAGCTAATGCCACTTTGGGTGGTGTCATCCCTGTAATAAACTATCTGGAGGAGGTATTAGAGGAATTTCTGCATCATCCAGATTTCTCTAAGGAAGTGTTAATGCTTGTTAAATGCTTAAAAGAGCAAGTTGAAAAAAGATTGAAACCTCTCATGCAAGGGATTGCTTATATGTTAGCCACAATGTGTGACCCACGTGTGAAAGGCAGTATTGCTCTCAAGAACAATGCTCTTACACATTGGAAAAAAAAGTTGATTACAATGGTTGAAAACATAATGTCTAACAGGGTCTGTTCCACTGGTAACGATGAAAAAGATTTAGTATCATCCTCTCAGTCTCCAACTCCATCCTGCTCAAGTACTAGTATGATCAGCTGCTCCCCTACCCCTTCCATAACACATCAAAATATGAGTCATTCCACATTTAATGAACTGCCTGCCATGTCACAAGCAA